>NC_041386.1:67202435-67238396 GCF_002162155.2 Triticum dicoccoides
CAGAATTGCTATTTTTTTGCCTATTTTAGGGTTTCGAAGAAAAGGAATATCAAACGGAGTCCAAATGGAATGAAACCTTCGGGAACGTGATTTTCTCACCGAACATGATCCAGGAGACTTGGACTCGACGTCAAGAAACAAAGGAGGAGGCCACGAGGTAGGGGGCGCGCCTACCCCCCCCCCCAACCAGGCGCGCCCTCCAGCCTCATGGGCCCCCTGTTGCTCCACCGACGTACTCCTTCCTCCTATATATACCTACGTGCCCCCAAACGATCAGATACGGAGCCAAAACCCTAATTCCACCGCTGTAACTTCCTGTATCCATGAGATCCCATCTTGGGGCCTGTTCCGGAGCTCCGCCGGAGGGGGTATCCATCACGGAGGGCTTCTACATCAACACCATAGCCTCTCTGATGAAGTGTGAGTAGTTTACCTTAGACCTTTGGGTCCATAGTTATTAGCTAGATGGCTTCTTCTCTCTTTTTGTATCTCAATACAATGTTCTCCCCCTCTCTAGTGGAGATCTATTCGATGTAATCTTCTTTTTGCAGTGTGTTTGTTGAGACCGATGAATTGCGGGTTTATGGTCAAGTTTATCTATGAACAATATTTGAATCTTCTCTGAATTCTTTTATGTATGATTGGTTATCTTTGCAAGTCTCTTCCAATTATCAGTTTGGTTTGGCCTACTAGAATGATCTTTCTTGCAATGGGAGAAGTGCTTATCTTTGGGTTCAATCTTGCGGTGTCCTTTCCTAGTGACAGTAGGGGCAGCAAGGCACGTATTGTATTGTTGCCATCAAGGATAACAAGATGTTTTTTTTATCATATTGCATGAATTTATCCCTCTACATCATGTCATCTTGCTTAAGGTGTTACTCTGTTTTCATGAACTTAATACTCTAGATGCATGCTGGATAGCGGTCGATGAGTGGAGTAATAGTAGTAGATGCAGGCAGGAGTCGGTCTACTTGTCTCGGACGTGATTCCTATATACATGATCATACCTAGATATTCTCATAACTATGCTCAATTCTGTCAATTGCTCAACAGTAATTCGTTCACCCACCGTAAAATACTTATGCTCTTGAGAGAAGCCACTAGTGAAACCTATGGCCCTCAGGTCTATCTTCATCATATTAATCTTCCAATACTTAGTTATTTACTTTGATTTTATTTTACTTTGCATATTTATCACAAAAACACCAAAAATATTATCTTATCATATCTATCATATCTCACTCTCGTAAGTGACCGTGAAGGGATTGACAACCCCTTATCGCGTTGGTTGCGAGGAGTTATTTGCTTTGTGAAGGTACTAGGGGACACGTGTGTAACCTCCTACTGGATTGATACCTTGGTTCTCAAAAACTGAGGGAAATACTTATGCTACTTTGCTACATCATCCTCTCCTCTTCGGGGAAATCCAACGCAGTGCTCAAGAGGTAGCAAGTGCAAAGATGCTTTTATCTCTAAGTATTTTCCTCCTGCTAAGATCATCTTACTTAGAAACGATATTATGAATTTTAAGCAACTTGATCATGAACATGTTGCATAAGCTTGGGAGAGGATGAAATTAATGATACATAATTGCCCTACTCATGGTTTGAATTTGTGGATGATTATACAAAAAAATTGTGTCGGATTGAATTTTGCTTCTAGAAATCCTTTAGATTCGGCCGTGGGAGGCACTTTTATGGAAATCACTTTAGGAGAAGCTACTAAACTCCTAGATAATATTATGGTTAATTATTCTCAATGGCATACTGAAAGATCTACTAATAAAAAGGTGCATGTGATAGAAGAAATTAATGTTTTGAGTGGGAAGATGGATGAACTTATGAAATCATTTGCTAGTAAGAGTGTTTCTTCTGATCCTAATGATATGCCCTTGTCTACTTTGATTGAGAATAATAATGAATCTATGGATGTGAATTTTGTTGGTAGGAATAATTTTGGTAACAACGCGTATAGAGGAAATTTTAATCCTAGGCCTTATCCTAGCAATCCCTCTAATAATTATGGTAATTCCTACAAAAATTCTTATGGAAATTTTAATAAGATGCCCTCTGATTTTGAATCTAATATTAAAGAATTTATTACTTCGCAAAAGAATTTCAATGCTTTGATTGAAAAAAAATTGCTTAAGATTGATGATTTGGCTAGGAACGTGGATAGAATTTCCCATGATGTTGATTCTTTGAAACTTAGATCTATTCCACCTAAGCATGATATCAATGAGTCTCTCAAATCCATGAGAATTTCCATTAATGAGTGCAAAGAAAGAACCGCTAGGATGCGTGCTAAGAAAGATGCCTTTATAAGAGCGTGTTCTTCTAGTTCCTAAGAAAATAAAGATGAAGATCTAAAAGTTATTGATGTGTCCCCTATTAAATATTTGTTTTGCAATATGAATCTTGATAATGATGGGATTGAATATGATCCACCTTTACCTAGAAGGCATTCCAAAAATTCGGAGTTTTTAGATCTTGATGCTAAATTAAATGAAAGTGGGATCGAAGAAATTAAAACCCTAGATGTTGCTAAACCCACTATTTTGGATTTCAAGGAATTTAATTATGAAAATTGCTTTTTGACTGATTGTATTTCCTTGTTGCAATCCGTGCTAAATTCTCCTCATGCTTATAGTTAAAATAAAGCGTTTAGTAAACATATCGTTGATGCATTGTTGCAATCTTATGAAGAAAAACTTGAATTGGAAGTTTCTATACCTAGAAAACTTTATGATGAGTGGGAACCAACTATTAGAATTAAAATTAATGATCATGAGTTCTATGCTTTATGTGATTTGGGTGCTAGTGTTTCCACGATTCCAAAGACTTTGTGTGATTTGTTAGGTTTCTGTGATTTTGATGGTTGCTCTCTAAACTTGCACCTTGCGGATTCCACTATTAATAAACCTATGGGAAGAATTAATGATGTTCTTATTGTCGCAAATAGGAATTATGTGCCCATAGATTTTATTGTTCCTGACATAGATTGCAATCCTTCATGTCCTATTATTCTTGGTAGACCTTTCCTTAGAACGATTGGTGCAATTATTGATATGAAGGAAGGAAATATTAGATTCCGATTTCCGTTAAGGAAAGGCATGGAACACTTTCCTAGAAATAAAATTAAATTACCTTATGAATCTATTATGAGAGGCACTTATGGATTGCCTACCACAGATGGCAATACCTAGATCTATCCTTGCTTTTTATGCCTGGCTAGGGCGTTAAACGATAGCGCTTGTTGGGAGGCAACCAAATTTTATTTTTATTCCTTGATTTTTGCTCCTGTTTAGTAATAAATAATTTATCTAGCCTCTGTTTTGGTTGTTTTTTGTGTTTAATTAGTGTTTGTGCCAAGTAGAACCGTTGGGAAGACTTGGGGAAAGTCTTAATATCTTGTTGTAAAAAACAGAAACTTTAGCGCTCACGAGAACTGCTGCCATTTTTATTTGGAAAGCGATATTTAGTTAATTATTTTTGCAGATGATTAATAGATAAATTCCTCACCTCCATAAATTTATTTTAGAATTTTTGAGGTTCCATATCTTGCGCTAGCTACAGATTACTACAGACTGTTCTGTTTTTGACAGATTCTGTTTTTCGTGTGTTGTTTGCTTATTTTGATGAATCTATGGCTAGTAAAATAGTTTATAAACCATAGAGAAGTTGGAATACAGTAGGTTTAACACCAATATAAATAAATAATGAGTTCATTACAGTACCTTGAAGTGGTCTTTTGTTTTCTTTCGCTAACGGAGCTCACGAGATTTTCTACTTTGAGTTTTGTGTTGTGAAGTTTTGAAGTTTTGGGTAAAGATTTGATGGATTATGGAACAAGGAGTTGCAAGAGCCTAAGCTTGTGGATGCACATGGCACCCCAAGATAAAGGACACCTAAAAGCCAAATCTTGGGGATGACCCGGAAGGCATCCCCTCTTTTGTCTACTTCTATCGGTAACATTACTTGGAGCTATATTTTTATTCACCACATGATATGTGTTTTGCTTGGAGCGTCTTGTATGATTTGATTATTTGCTTTTTAGTTTACCACAATAATCCTTGTTGTACACACATTTTGAGAGAGCCATACATGATTTGGAATTTGTTAGAATACTCTATGTGCTTCACTTATATCTTTTGAGTTATATAGTTTTGCTCTAGTACTTCAGTTATATCTTTTAGAGCACGGTGGTGGATTTGTTTTATAGAAACTATTGATCTCTCATGCTTCACTTAGATTATTTTGAGAGTCTTAAATAGCATGGTAATTTTCTTAAATAATCCTAATATGCTAGGTATTCAAGATTAGTAAAAAAAATCCTATGAGTATTTTGAATACTAAGAGAAGTTTGATGCTTGATGATTGTTTTGAGATATGGAGGTAATAATATCAAAGTCGTGCTAGTTGAGTAGTTGTGAATTTGAGAAGTGCTTGTGTTGAAGTTTGCAAGTCCTGTAGCATGCACGTATGGTAAACATTATGTAACAAATTTGAAACATGAGGTGTTCTTTGATTGTCTTCCTTATGAGTGGCGGTCGGAGACGAGCGATGGTCTTTTCCTACCAATATATCCCCCTAGGAGCATGCGCGTAGTGCTTTGGTTTTTGATGACTTGTAGATTTTTGCTATAAGTATGTGAGTTCTTTATGACTAATGTTGATTACATGGATTATACGCACTCTCACCCTTCCATCACTGCTAGCCTCTTCGGTACCGTGCATTGCCCTTTCTCACCTTGAGAGTTGGTGCAAACTTCGCCGGTGCATCCAAACCCCGTGATATGATACGCTCTTTCACACATAAACCTCCTTATATCTTCCTCAAAACAGCCACCATACCTACCTATTATGGCATTTCCATAGCCATTCTGAGATATATTGCCATGCAACTTTCCACCATTCCTTTTATCATGACACATTCATCATTGTCATATTGCTTAGCATGATCATGTAGTTGACATAGTATTTGTGGCAAAGCCACCGTTCATAATTTTCATACATGTCACTCTTGATTCATTGCATATCCCGGTACACCGCGGGAGGCATTCATATAGAGTCATCTTTTGTTCTAGTATCGAGTTGTAATCATTCAGTTGTAAATAAATAGAAGTGTGATGATCATCATTTTCTAGAGCATTTTCCCAAGTGAGGAATAAAAAAAAGGCCCAAATAAAAAAATGAGAGAAAAAGAGAGAAGGGACAATGCTACTATCCTTTGCCACACTTGTGCTTCAAAGTAGCACCATAATCTTCATGATAGAGAGTCTTTTGTTTTGTCACTTCCATATACTAGTGGGAATTTTCATTTTAGAACTTGGCTTGTATTTTCCAACAATGGGCCTCCTCAAGTGCCCTAGGTCTTCGTGAGCAAGCAAGTTGGATGCACACCCACTTAGTTTCTTTTGTTGAGCTTTCATACATTTATAGCACTAGTGCATCCATTGCATGGCAATCCCTACTCCTTGCATTAACATCAATCGATGGGCATCTCCATAGCCCATTGATTAGCCTCGTTGATGTGAGACTTTCTCCTTTTTTGTCTTCTCCACATAACCCCCATCATCATATTCTATTCCACCCATAGTGCTATGTTCATGGCTCCCGCTCATATATTGCGTGAAAGTTTATAGGTTTGAGATTGCTAAAGTATGAAACAATTGCTTGGCTTGTCATCGGGGTTGTGCATGATGAGAGCATTCTTGTGTGACGAAAATGGAGCATGACTAAACTATATGATTTTGTAGGGATGAACTTGCTTTGGCCATGTTATTTTGAGAAGACATAATTGCTTAGTTAGTATGCTTGAAGTATTATCATTTTTATGTCAATATGAACTTTTATCTTGAATCTTTTGGATCTGAATATTCATGCCACAATTAAGAAGAATTACATTGAAATTATGCCTAGTAGCACTCCGCATCAAAAATTCTGTTTTATCATTTACCTACTCGATAACGAGCAGGAATTAAGCTTGGGGATGCTTGATACGTCTCCAACGTATCTATAATTTTTGATTGCTCCATGCTATATTATCTACTGTTTTGGACATTATTGGGCTCTATTATCCACTTTTATATTATTTTTGGGACTAACCTATTAACCGGAGGCCCAGCCCAGAATTGCTGTTTTTTTGCCTATTTTAGGGTTTCGAAGAAAAGGAATATCAAACGGAGTCCAAACGGAATGAAACCTTCGGGAACGTGATTTTCTCACCAAACATGATCCAGGAGACTTGGACCCTACGTCAAGAAACAAAGGAGGAGGCCACGAGGTAGGGGGCGCGCCTACCCCCCTAGGCACGCCCTCCACCCTTGTGGGCCCCCTGTTGCTCCACCGACGTACTCCTTCCTCCTATATATACCTATGTACCCCCAAACGATCAGATACGGAGCAAAAACCCTAATTCCACCACCGTAACTTCCTGTATCCACGAGATCCCATCTTGGGGCCTGTTCCGGAGCTCCGCCGGAGGGGGTATCCATCATGGAGGGCTTCTACATCAACACCATAGCCTCTCCGATGAAGTGTGAGTAGTTTACCTCAGACCTTCGGGTCCATTGTTATTAGCTAGATGGCTTCTTCTCTCTTTTTGGATCTCAATACAATGTTCTCCCCCTCTCTTGTGGAGATCTATTCGATGTGATCTTCTTTTTGCGGTGTGTTTGTTGAGATCGATGAATTGTGGGTTTATGATCAAGTCTATCTATGAACAATATTTGAATCTTCTCTGAATTCTTTTATGTATGATTGGTTATATTTGCAAGTCTCTTCCAATTATCATTTTGGTTTGGCCTACTAGATTGATCTTTCTTGCAATGGGAGAAGTGCTTAGCTTTGGGTTCAATCTTGCGGTGTCCTTTCCCAGTGACAGTAGGGGCAGCAAGGCACGTATTGTATTGTTGCCATCGAGGATAACAAGATGGGGTTTTTATCATATTGCATGAATTTATCCCTCTACATCATGTCATCTTGCTTAAGGCGTTACTCTGTTTTCATGAACTTAATACTCTAGATGCATGCTGGATAGCGGTCGATGAGTGGAGTAATAGTAGTAGATGCAGGCAGGAGTCGGTCTACATGTCTCGGACATGATGCCTATATACATGATCATACCTAGATATTCTCATAACTATGCTCAATTCTGTCAATTGCTCAACAGTAATTCGTTCACCCACCTTAAAATACTTATGCTCTTGAGAGAAGCCACTAGTGAAACCTATGGCCCCTGGGTCTATCTTCATCATATTAATCTTCCAATACTTAGTTATTTCCTTTGCTTTTACTTTGGCTTTATTTTACTTTGCATCTTTATCACAAAAATACCAAAAAAAATATCTTATCATATCTATCAGATCTCACTCTCGTAAGTGACCGTGAAGGGATTGACAACCCCTTATCGCGTTGGTTGTGAGGAGTTATTTGAGTTGTGCAGGTACTAGGGGACGCGCGCGCAACCTCCTACTGGATTGATACCTTGGTTCTCAAAAACTGAGGGAAATACTTACGCTACTTTACTGCATCATCCTTTCCTCTTCGGGGAAATTCAACGCAGTGCTCAAGAGGTAGCAACAATGATGGTGTGTGTCATAATAAACGGAACGATGGAAGTGTTGGGGAACGTTGCAGAAAACAAAAATTTTCCTACTCGTTTCACCAAGATCATCTAGGAGTTCATCTAGCAACGAGTGATCAGATGCATCTACATACCTTTGTAGATCGCGCACGGAAGCGTTCAAAAGAACGGTGATGATGTAGTCGTACTCGACGTGATCCAAATCACCGATGACCAGCGCCGAACGGACGGCACCTCCGCGTTCAACACACGTACGGAACAGCCAGTATCCTCTTCTTGATCCAGCAAGGGAGGGAGGAGAGGTTGAGGGAGATGGCACCAGCAGCAGCATGACGGCGTGGTGTTGATGGAGCTGCAGTACTCCGGCAGAGCTTCGCTAAGCACTATGGAGGTGGAGGAGGTGTTGAGGAGGGAGAAGGAGGCAACCAAAGGCCAAGGCGTTCAGGTATGAAGTCCCTCCTCTCCCCCACTATATATAGGGGTGCCAAGGGGGGGTGGCCGGCCCTAGGAGATCCAATCTCCTAGGGGGTGCGGCGGCCAAGGGGGGTTTTCCCTCCCCCCAAGGCACCTAGGAGGTGCCTTACCCTCCTAGGACTCTTGCCCCCTTAAACCCTAGGCGCATGGGCCTATGTGGGGCTGGTGCCCTTGGCCCATTAGGCCAAGGCGCACCCCCTTACAGCCCATGTGGCCCCCCGGGGCAGGTGGACCCACCCGGTGGACCCCCGGGACCCTTCCGGTGGTCCCGGTACAATACCGATAACCCCGAAACTTGTCCCGATGTCCGAAACAGGACTTCCCATATATAAATCTTTACCTCCGGACCATTCCGGAACTCCTCGTGACGTCCGGGATCTCATCCGGGACTCCGAACAACATTCGGGTTACTGCATATACATATCCCTACAACCCTAGCGTAACCGAACCTTAAGTGTGTAGACCCTACGGGTTCGGGAGACAAGCAGACATGACCGAGACGACTCTAGGTCAATAACCAACAGCGGGATCTGGATACCCATGTTGGCTCCCACATGCTCCACGATGATCTCATCGGATGAACCACGATGTCGAGGATTCAATCAACCCCGTACGCTATTCCCTTTGTCTATCGATATGTTACTTGCCCGAGATTCGATCGTCGGTATCCCAATACCTCGTTCAATCTCGTTACCGGCAAGTCACTTTACTCGTACCGTAATGCATGATCCCGTGACCAGACACTTGGTCACTCTGAGCTCATTATGATGATGCATTACCGAGTGGGCCCAGTGATACCTCTCCGTCATACGGAGTGAAAAATCCCAGTCTTGATCCATGTCACCCAACAGACACTTTCGGAGATACCCGCAGTCTACCTTTATAGTCACCCAGTTACGTTGTGACGTTTGGCATACCCAAAGCACTCCTACAGTATCCGGGAGTTACACGATCTCATGGTCTAAGGAAAAGATACTTGACATTAGAAAACTCTAGCAAACGAACTATACGATCTTGTGCTATGTTTAGGATTGGGTCTTGTCCATCACATCATTCTCCTAATGATGTGATCTCGTTATCAATGACATCCAGTGTCCATAGTCAGGAAATCATGACTATCTGTTGATCAACGAGCTAGTCAACTAGAGGCTCACTAGGGACATGTTGATGTCTGTTATTCACACATGTATTACGATTTCCAGATAACACAATTATAGCATGAATAAAGACAATTATCATGAACAAGTAAATATAATAATAATGCTTTTATTATTGCCTCTAGGGCATATTTCCAACAGGAAGTTGCATGGCAATATATCTCGGAATGTCTATAGAAATGCCATAATAGGTAGGTATGGTGGCTATTTTGAGGAAGGGTAAATGGTGGGTGTAATGCACCAGCAAAAGTTGCGCGGTACTAGAGAGGCTAGCAATGATGGAAGGGTGAGAGTGTGTATAATCCATGGACTCAACATTATTCGTAAAGAACTTGCATACTTATTGCAAAAAATTATTAGTTATCAAAACAAAGTAATAGATGCATGCTCCTAGGGGGATATATTGGTAGGAAAATACCATCGCTGGTCCCTGACCGCCACTCATAAGGAAGACAATTGATAAATAAATCATGCTCCGACTTCATCACATAACGATTCACCATGCGTGCATGCTACGGGAATCACAAACTTTAACACAAGTATTTTTACCAATCCACAATTACTCACTATCTTGACTCTAATATCACCATCTTTATATCTCAAAACAATCATAAGGAATCAAACTTCTCATAGTATTCAATGCACTTTATATGAAAGTTTTTATTATATCCCTCTTGGATGCCCATCATATTAGGACTAAATTCATAACCAAAGCAAATTACCATTCTTTTTATAGGGACTCTCAAAATAATATAAGTGAAGCATGAGAGTTCAACAATTTCTACAAAATAAAACTACCGTCGTGCTCTAAAAAGATATAAGTGAAGCACTAGAGCAAAATTGCCTAGCTCAAAAGATATAAGTGAAGCACATAGAGTATTCTAATAAATCAAGATTCATGTGTGTCCCTCTCAAAAGATGTGTACAACAAGGATGATTGTGGCAAACTAAAAAGAAAAGACTCATATCATACAAGATGCTCCAAGCAAAACACATATCATGTGGTGAATAAAAATATAGCCTCAAGTAAATTTACCGATAGACGAAGACGAAAGAGGGGATGCCCTGGAGCTTAGATGCTTGGTTGTCCTTGAATATTACCTTGGGGTGCCTTGGGCATCGCCAAGCTTAGGCTCTTTCCACTCCTTATTCCATAGTCCATCAAATCTTTACCCAAAACTTGAAAACTTCAAAACACAAAACTCAACAGAAAACTCATGAGATCCATTAGTATAAGAAAATAAATCACCACTTTTGGTACTGTTGTGTACTCATTCATTATTTATATTGGTGTAATATCTACTGTATTCCAACTTCTCCATGGTTCATACCCCCCGATACTACCCGTAGATTCATCAAAATAAGCAAATAACACATAGAAAGCAGAATCTGTAAAAACAGAACAATCTGTAGCAACCTGTAAACTTCAAATACTTCTCTAACTCCAAAATTTCTGAAAAGTTAGGACAACAGGGGAAATTTGTATATAAATATTGTGCAAAAATAATCAGTATTTTATCGCACTTCTGTGAATAATGAAAATTATTTTATTGGCGCAAATTTTTTTGTTTTTTAGCAAGATCAAATCAACTATCACCGTAAGCCATCCCAAAGGTCTTACTTGGCACAAGCACTAATTAAACACCAAAACACATCTAACCAGAGGCAAGATAATAAATTTATTGCAAAACAGGAACAAAAAAATAGAAACAAAAAATAAAATTGGGTTGCCTCCCAACAAGCGTTATTGTTTAATGACCCTAGCTAGGTAAAAAAACATAGATCTAGGTATTATCATCTTTGGTACGCTTTTCCATGGATTTGCTCTCGTCAGAAGGTTTTGCAAAGACAACTTGGAACACATTATCCATAGAAATTTTGGCATCATTAAGCTGCCCATCTATGTATCTATTTTGATTTCCGGCTACAATCCAAGAATACTGTTGATTAACATCATTGAGAACTTGTTGGATCATATCTAAAATGGGGATTTTCTTTTTGAGATTATCGTCAAAAATTTGATTATTCCCAAAAAAATGTCTCAAGATATAGTCACTATTGTAAAGAATCTCATCTATCACCGATTTTTCATGCATCATACCGTAATGATCAAAAAATCCCCTAGCTTCCCGTACTATGTGATCAAATTCGTTCTTAAGAACTTGGGTAGCTATCTCTTTAGCCTTAGGATCTTTTATAACGGGTAGATCATAAAACAATCTTTGCAAGGTAGGATGAGTATGGATAAATCTATGTTCAAATTTTAGAAATAGTGCTGAAATAGCTTCCGCATAAGTTTAGTTCTTTTAAGTATGGGAATATCATCAAGAGGCAAATTGCCTACACAGTTGAAAAATTCTTGTATATGTTCTTTTCCCATAAAATTCCCTTGTCCCAAGATGAAAGTTTTAACGTCCAGATTTCCTGAATGCCCAATTTTAGGAGTCAGGCCATCCTCAGTTTCTGCCATGCCAAAGTCACTCGTGATGATGAGTTCAAGCGAACAACAGATCGGACGGAAGAAGGGCGAATAAAAAGGGCAAATCTTTTTGTATTTTTCTGAAATCGTTTTAGAAGTGGGGGAGAGGAAAACGAGAGTCAAATGGAAAATAATATAATAATATAATGCAAGAGATGAGAGTTTATGATGGGTACTTGGTAGGCTTGATATAGATCCCCCCGACAATGGCGCCAGAAATTCTTCCTGCTACTTCTTGAGCTTGTGTTGGTTTTTTCCTTGAAGAGGAAAGGGTGATGCAGCAAAGTAGAGATAAGTATTTCCGTTAGTTAAGAACCAAGGTATCAATCCAATAGGAGATACAAGAAAGTCTCCAATATATGCACCTACACAAACAATCAAACACTTGCACCCAACGCAAAAAAGGGGTTGTCAATCCCTTCACGATCACTTGCAAAGGTGAGATCTGATAGAGATGGATATAAAAGATTACTAAAACGTAAAACAAAATAAAGGTAAATAAATTGCAGCAAGATATTTTTGGTATTTTTGATTTATAGATTTGAAAATATATGATGGAAAATAGACCCGGGGGGCATAGGTTTCACTAGAGGCTTCTCTCTTGAAGGCAAATAATACAGTGGGTGAACAAATTACTATCGAGAAATTGATAGAAAAGCGCAAAGTTATGACAATATCCAAGGCAATGATTATGCATATAGGCATCACGTGTGTGTCAAGTAGACCGAAACGATTCTGCATCTACTACTATTACTCCACACATCGAGCGCTATCCAGCATGCATCTAGAGTATTAAGTTCATAAGAACGGAGTAACGCCTTAAGTAAGATGACATGATGTAGAGGGATAAACTCAAGCAATATGATGAAAACCCCATCTTTTTACCCTTGATGGCAACAATACAAATATGTGCCTCGTTGCCCCTACTTTGTCACTAGGTGGGGACACCGCAAGATTGAACCCAAAACTAAGCACCTCTCTGATACGTCTCCAACGTATCTATAATGTTTGATTGCTCCATGCTATTATATTATATATTTTGGATGTTAATGGGCTTTATTTTACACTTATATATCATTTTTGGGACTAACCTACTAATCGGAGGCCCGACCCAAATTGCTGTTTTGTTTGCCTATTTTAGGGTTTCGAAGAAAAGGAATATCAAACGGAGTCCAAACGGAATGAAACCTTCGGGAACGTGATTTTCTCAACAAACGTGATCCAGGAGACTTGGAGTGGGCGTCAAGAAACAACGAAGGAGGCCACGAGGCAGGGGGCGCGCCCTCCACCCTCACGGGCCCCCTGTTGCTCCACCGACGTACTTCTTCCTCCTATATAAGTCCATGTACCCCCCAAACATCCAGGAGCACCACGAAAACCTAATTCCACCGCCGCAACCTTCTGTACCCGAGAGATCCCATCTTGGGGCCTTTTCCGGAGCTCCACCGGAGGGGGCATTGATCACGGAGGGCCTCTACATCAACTCCATGGCCTCTCCGGTGATGTGTGAGTAGTTTCCTTCAGACCTTTGGGTCCATGGCTAGTAGCTAGATGGCTTCTTCTCTCCCTTTGGATCTCAATCAAAGTTCTCCTCGATCTTCTTGGAGATCTATTTGATGTAATCTTCTTTTGCGTGTGTTTGTCGAGATCCGATGGATTGTGGGTTTATGATCCAGATTATCTATGAACAATATTTGATTCTCCTCTAAATTATTTTATGTATGATTGGTTTATCTTTGCAAGTCTCTTCGAATTATCAGTTTGATTTGGCCTACTAGATTGATCTTTCTTGCAATGGGAGAAGTGCTTAGCTTTGGGTTCAATCTTGCGGTCTTTGATCCCAGTGACAAAAAGGGAACCGACACGTATTGTATTGTTGCCATCAAGGATAAAAGGATGGGGTTTATATCATATTGCATGAGTTTATCCCTCTACATCATGTCATCTTCCTTAAAGCATTACTCTGTTCTTATGAACTTAATACTCTAGATGCATGCTGGATAGCGGTCGATGTGTGGAGTAATTGTAGTAGATGCAGAATTGTATCGGTCTACTTGTCTCGGACGTGATGCCTATATACATGATCATACCTAGATATTCTCATAACTATGCTCAATTCTATCAATTGCTCGATAGTAATTCGTTTACCCACAGTAATACTTATGCTCTTGAGAGAAGCCACTAGTGAAACCTATGGCCCCCGGGTCTATCGTCCATCATATTAATCTTCCAATACTTAGTTATTTCCTTTGCCGTTTATTTTACTTTGCATCTTTATTTCTCTTTATCATAAAAATACCAAAAATATTACCTTATCATATCTATCAGATCTCACTCTCGTAAGTGATGGTGAAGGGATTGACAACCCCTTTATCGCGTTGGTTGTGAGGTTCTTATTTGTTTGTGTACGTGCGTGGGACTCAAGCGTGATTTCCTACTGGATTGATACTTTGGTTATCAAAAACTGAGGGAAATACTTACGCTACTTTACTGCATCACCCTTTCCTCTTCAAGGGAAAACCAACGCAATGCTCAAGAGGTAGCACTCTCCCATTGCAAGAAGAACCAATCTAGTTGGCCAAACCAAACCGATAATTCGAAGAGAAATACAAAGATACAAATCATGCATATAAGAATTCAGGGAAGATTCATATAATATTCATAGATAATCTTATCATAAATCCATAATTCGTCGGATCTCGACAAACACACTACATCGGATAGATCTCCGAGAACATCGAGGAGAACATGGTATTGAGGATCAAAGAGAGAGAAGAAGACATCTAGATACTTGCTATGGACTCGTAGGTCTGTGGTAAACTACTCACGCTTCATCGGAAGGGCAATACAGTTGATGTAGAAGCCCTCCGTGAAAGAATCCCCCTCTGACAGGGTGCCGGAAAAGGTCCCATGATGGGTGAGGGAGTCCTGGATTAGGGGGTCTCCGGACAGCCGGACTATATCCTTTGGCCGGACTGTTGGACTATGAAGATACGAGATTGAAGACTTCGTCCCGTGTCCGGATGGGACTCTACTTGGCGTGGAAGGCAAGCTAGGCAATACGGATATGTATATCTCCTCCTTTGTAACCGACCTTGTGTAACCCTAACCTCCTCTGGTGTCTATATAAACCGGAGGGTTTTAGTCCGTAGAACAACATACAATCATACCATAGGCTACATTCTAGGGTTTGGCCTCTCCGATCTCGTGGTAGATCAACTCTTGTACTACTCATATTATCAAGAATAATCAAGAAGGACGTAGGGTTTTACCTCCATCAAGAGGGCCCGAACCTAGGTAAAACATCGTGTCCCCTGCCTCCTGTTACCATCCGCCTTAGACGCATAGTTCAGGACCCCCTACCCAAGATCAGCCGGTCTTGACACCGACATTGGTGCTTTCGTTGAGAGTTCCTCTGTGTCGTCACCGTTAGGCTTGATGGCTCATTCGACCATCGATAGCGGTGCGGTCCAGGGTGAGACTTTTCCCCCCGGACAAATCTTTGTATTCGGCGGCTTCGCACTGCGGGCCTACTCGCTTGGCCATCTGGAGCAGATCGAGAGTTACGCCCCTGGCCACCATGTCAGGTTTGGAAGCTTAAACTACACGGCCGACATCCGTGGAGACTTGATCTTCGATGGATTCGAGCCCCTGCCGAGTGCGCCGCATGGTCACGATGAGCTTGATTTAGCTCTACCATCGGACAGTGTTTAGGAGACCGCACCGGCAACCGCTCCGACCCTCAATCCAGAGCCAATTGCACCATCCATGGACGGGTGGATAGACCCTGCCACAGAGGCCGCACTCTCATCAGCGATCGAGCCGAGTATCGACCTTACCCTTCGCGACAGCCGTGATGCCGAATTGCCGGATTCTCCCCCAGCCACGGACTCCGAACCGCCTGCGCCCGTGCCTATCGAATCCAACTGGGCGCCGATCATGGAGTTCACCTCCGCGGATATCTTTTGGCCCTCGCCCTTAGACGACATGCTGAACTCATTAAGGTCTCTCTCCCTGTCAGGAGAGCCCTGGCCGAACTATGTTCGACAGGATTGGGATGCGGAGGACGAAGAAATTCGCCGCCCACCCACCGCCCACTTAATAGCCACTGTCGATGATTTGACCGACATGCTCGACTTCGACTCCAAAGACATCGATGGTATGGACGACGATGCAGGAGACGAATAGGAACCACTGCCCACAGGACACTGGACGCCCACTTCATCATATGATGTATACATGGTAGACACACCCAAAGAAAACGATGACGAGGAACGGAAGGACGTGGCGAAGGGTTGTTCCCTCGAGAAGAAGTCAAAGCGGCGGCATAAGCGCTGCTCCAAATCCCGCCTCGGCAGAAGCAGCGATCATATAAATCCAGCGATAGAGCAAGGCGAGCCAACAGACGACAAACACGGCATTGAACCGTCGTCCGACCACGGCAACACGGAGGATCAAACCGAACAACCCGACTCCGTCGAAGATAACAGTTCGGATAACATCACACCGAACAGGCACCCGGGGCAACAGAATACCCACAAAAGGCTTGTTGCCACTGCGAAGAGTCTGAAAAAGCAGAAGCAAAGGCTCAGGACTGCACAAGACACACTCAGAATCAGATGGAGTGAAGTACTCAACACTGCAGCGAAGTACGGCGGTAATCGCCATACCAAGAGCTACCCAAAGCGAAAGCTGCTACCTGAATTCGATGAGGAGGCCTTAGATCCCCTGCAATCAAAAAAACAAAACGGCCATCCGATCGGATAGACGACCTCGTGGCCAACATAGAGCGGCAAATGACGCCGCACATAAGCCAGTACGCGATCCACGCGAGGGCTCACATCAAAAGGACGGCGCAACCATATCCATATACAGGCCACGCAAGCGCGCTCCAATATGCAATGCAACACAACAAACATCCGAACATCATGGTACACCCAAATACATGGGTGCCGCACACCCCCTATGTTTCACCGATGAGGTGCTGGACCATGAATTTCTAGAGGGATTCAAACCCGTAAACATAGAGGCGTATGACGGAACGACAGACCCTGGGGTCTGGATTGAGGACTACATCCTCCATATCCACATGGCTCAAGGAGACGATCTCCACGCCATCAAGTACTTACCCCTCAAGCTCAAAGGGCCAGCTCGGCACTGGCTTAAAAGCCTCCCCAAAAACTCCATTGGAAGCTGGGAAGAGCTCGAAGACGCTTTTCGGGCAAATTTTCAAGGGGCCTATGTCCGACCACTGAATGCAGACGATTTAAGTCATATAACTCAACAGCCCAGAGAGTCAGCCCGAAAGCTTTGGAACATGTTTCTCACTAAATAGAACCAAATAGTCAATTGTCCGGACGCCGAAGCCTTAGCAGCTTTCAAGCAAAGCGTTCGAGACGAATGGCTTGCCAGACACCTCAGCCAAGAAAAGCCGAGAACAATGGCAGCATTAACAAGCCTCATGACCCGCTTTTGCGCGGGCGAGGACAGCTGGTTAGCCCGGTGCAACACCAGCGACCCAAGTACATCCGAAGTCAGGGACGAAAACAGGAAACCACGACGCAGCAAGAACAAGCGCCGGAATAAAGAAGACAGCCCGAAGAGCACGGCGGTAAACGCCGGATTCAGAAGCTCTCGGCCAGGTCAGCAAAGCTGCCCTCCAAAGGCAACAGAGACGAACTGTCCAACCTAAACAAGATTCTGGACAAAATATATCAGATCCACAGCACCCCTGATAAACCTGCAAATCATACCCATAGAGAATATTGGGTCTTCAAGCATTCCGGCAAGCTCAACGCCGAACATAAGGGGCAGGATACGCCAAGCGAAGACGAGGACGGGCCTCGCAAGAAAAGCACTGGGGAACAAAAGAAATTCCCACCAGAAGTCAAAACAGTAAACGTGTTACACGTGACAAAGGGGAGAAACAAAGCCGCACTCCTAGAGACACATGTCCCAGGGCCTATCATAGTGGAGTTCTACCACTGGTCGTCCCAACCGATCACCTTCGAACATCGGGATTACTCGGCAAGTATCCGGCATGCAGGATGGGCTGCCTTGGTGTTAGACCCGATAATTGACAGATACCACTTCACACGAGTCATGATGGATGGCGGTAGTAGTTTAAACCTGATATATCAGGACACAGTCCGCAAAATGGGGATAGACCCAACAAAAATTAGTGATAGCAATACTACCTTTAAAGGAGTAACGCCAGGCCCAGAATCCCATTGCACGGGCTCCCTACTACTAGAGGTTATATTCGGCTTCCCCGATAACTTCCGCAGCGAAAATTTAACCTTCCACACCGCTCCGTTCCAAAGTGGCTATCAAGCACTACTCGGACACGAAGCTTTCGCTCGCTTTAACGCAATACCTCATTATGCTTCCCTCATGCTTAAAATGCCCGGTCCATCTGGCATCATTACAGTAAATGGAAATATTGAGCGGTCCTTGTGCGCGGAAGACCGCGCGGCTGCCTTGGCAGACGCACACTAAACGGCCTCACCAACTAAAGCATCTGACAGGTCGTTAAGACCACGGACACGGTTGGACAAGTCCGGTGCAGCTATATGTAATTGATACAGGTTTGATGGCTACACCCCTATTACAATACAAGGGGCTCAACGCGCGCGCACAAGTGGCAATTAGGCTCAACTTTACTCATTTTGAACTATATATTGTTTATTTAGTATAACTTACCTTTTGCACGGCAACTTTTCAATTAAGTTCCTCTTTTTTTCAGATGACCATCGTGCTACACTCGTCCAGAATACGACGCAACGGAGACACAGGCGCAGACGTGCAGCAGGGACCCGTTCCAAGGATTCTTTTTAGATTAAGACCCTGCATAAACCTTTTTTTACTGTCTCTTGTTGATACACATCCCTCGGATTCTTGGTACAATTGAGAAGGATGCTGACGTATTGGCATGTGGCCACGTCAGAATATTGCACGTACATGGACACCAGGGGCTTATTACAAAGGGCACTGTTTAGGCCCGGTTTACATCATAAAGACCGAATACCTTAGGGAGTGTTCGGCGTCGCGAGTTTGGCCTTATATGCATCAGCTCCAAATCATGTCTTTGGTCAAATGTTGGGTTTGCACGGCTCTTGTGTTTTGCTGCCTTACGTTCCGCTCTATCGGCTAAGGCGGCACCAGGAGAACTACTACGATTGTGCCCTGGTTCATCCGGACGAGCACCTCAGTAGAGAAAGCCGAAAACTGACTATCATGATATAGCGTGAGACTGGTCAACCACTCGATGACCTAGCGGAATCTTCGGGATTCCTCTGCCTTAACGAAGGGCCGTTTCCCAGCCAGGCATGTACGCGCCCCGAATCCGAATGAGCGCGGGGCCACCAAGGGCTATATAGTAGCCCCACTGTCAAACTCCTCTGGCTAAGTGAAAGTGTTAAAGCATTATAGTCCGGTTACCTAGTTCGTTGCGCTATCACCTCCTTAATGGACCAAGACGTTGGATCAAGTGTGAACATGCGTCTTCTGCGAACACCCCCGCATTATATGCGTGGGGGCTGAAGCCGACGACTGCCATCTTTTAGGTTATATACATATATACATAAACGGCCGCATAGGAGGCATCATAGCACTTTCGGGCAAAAGTACAAATACAGCCTTGATAAATTCAATAAAACATTGTTTTTACATTGGGACTACATGTCACTGGAAAATAATATTCTTCGAGCACTGTGCCTCTATCGAGCGAGCGCCTTCAAGGACTTCTTCAAAGTAGTGCTCGGCAGCCACTCGGCCTATTGCCGAACCATGTGCCGCAACAGTGGTGGCCTCCATCTCCGCCCAGTATGTTTTGACACGGGCAAGGGCCATCCGCGCACCTTCTATGCACGCTGATCTCTTTACAACAACGATGTGTGGCACAGCTTCAAGGAATTGTTGCACTAAGCTAAAGTAGCTACTCGGCCTTGGCCCTCCCGGCCACAGGTGATCCACAACGGACCTCATGGCAAGTCCAGACAACCTATGGAGCTCGGCCCAACCGGTCAATCGCTCATTGAGCAGTAGCGGACGGACTGGAGCGTGAAACTGTGACCAGAACAGCTTCTCCACTTCGGGACCTTTCTGATCCTTGAAGTACTCGGCGTTATCAGCAGCGCTGTCAGCCAAATCCATGTACGCGTCTGCAGAACTCCATAGCCGGTCCAGAGGAGCATACTTCGGATCTCCGAACTTAGTCCACAACAAGAAGGGCTTCCCAGACACAATATCTGCAGCTTGATTTAGCTCCTCCATTGTAGCTCTAATTTTGGAGCGGGCTTCCTTGGTAGCCACCTGGGCCTTCTCCAGGTCCGTCGCTTTCGCCCGGTTTTCCTCTTCAAGAAGCCGGTAACTGTCAGCAGCATCTTTTAACTCCACGGCCATCTTGGCATTTTTTTTCTTTGCTCTCGCAATGTGCGGCCTGTTTGTCCCTTAACTCTTCAGCCGCCTGTAAAGCGGCCGCATTGCTACTCCTTGCTTGCTCCTTGGCTCGGGCAAGCTCCACCCGAAGGGTATCCACGACGGCCGCTCCATCTGCAGTCACAACATATTAAAGATACTGGCATCAGGCTGCTCTTATTATGTGACAATTGCCAGAAAAATCACTGACCATGCGCCTCGTCAAGCCGCTTGTTGACAAGCACGATGTCGGCATCTGCCGCATCCAGCTGCCGCTTTAGTTCGGCATACCCATCAGTCTGGCTAGCCACCGGAGCCTCCACCACCTGCACATAAAGGCATTCTGGTTATTACCTGGGACTATAATCCTCTGTTTGCTGCCGTTTTTGACGACAACCAGAGTCTCAGGGGCTACTATCTACACAGGGCACATCTAAAAATGTGCAGTACTTTCAAAAATGTACATCATTTCACGTACCTCAAAACCCGTCAGTAGACTCATAAAGGCTTCATGGAGCCCGCTTTCGGCGGACGAAATCCTTTCAATCACCGTACCCATCAATGTGCGGTGCTCTTCTGAGATAGCCGCTTTCTCCAGCAGATTCCTCCATACGTCTGAACGCACACCAGACAGTGCCGGACTCTTTTGATTGCTCTCTTCAAGAGCCGGATACTGAGGACTTCGGGTGGCCATAGGATTACCTTCGGGCCTTGCCGGATCAGGATAAGCCCTCCGCGTCGACACCTCGGGGTCGCCCGCTTCATAGGGCAGTGTGGAAGGGGGAGGCGCTTCGCTCTCCATCATCTCCGGAAGAAGATCCCCCGAAGACGAGCTCTACTGAGAACGGCTAAGATCCGAACTGCAAGATAAATGCTTCGATTATTTTCCAGAGAAATAGAGTAAGATATTTTCGTTATTGAATACCCTTTTACTTACAGCTCGGTAGAGGGCTGATCCCCGCGCGGATATTGTGCGGCAAGAGTAGCCTCCGAGGTAGGTCCCTCTGGCGGAGATTTCTTCTCCCATTTGGAAACCTTAGTTTCTGGATCTTCAGAGGTAGACCTCTTCCTTCCCCGGGGAGAGAGAATGTCAGATTCTTCCCCTTGGTTATCCTCCCTCGCGGAGGCGCTCATTCCCTCGATTGGAATAGGTAGCGATGGAGGCCCGCTTTCGCCCTCTTTATTCCCCCCTTCATCTTCCTTTGAGGACACTAGACAAGGTGCTGGCTCGAGCATCTTTTCCAGCACCGGATTGTCCAAGCCTTCAAGAAGGGGGGCCGAACACCGGATCATCTTCGCCTTTGTTATCCAGTCCTAGTCAATGAGCGATTCTTCAGAATGATGTCATGATAAATAAAAGGACAATGTGTTCGGCCATGGGATTACTTACTTGTGGAGCGGGGCGGTTGCAGCTCAGGCCCACGTCCTCGGTAGTGTCCGGACACTCTATTTTGGGTCCGAAGAACGATTCATACATGTCCTCGTGCGTCATGCCGAGGAAATTCTAAATAGTATGGGTCCTTCCGGGTTAAATTCCCACATGCGGAGGGGCCGGCGTTTGCAAGGCTGGACTCGACGAACCAGCATAAATTGCATTACCATAACCAGACTGAAATCTCCCTCAAAGAGATCTCGGATACGGCTCTGCAGTATTGGCACGTCCTTGGCTGGACCCCAGCTCGGCCCCCTGCTGATCCATGACATCAGTTGTGGTGGAGGGCCCGAGCGAAAGGTGGGGGCAGCTACTATCGGTGTACTAGAGTAGGGGTACCTTAGTATCCCGAACTTGTGCACGGGCAGTCGCAGCATCCCACGGCAAGGCTTGCCGGGTGACCGCCAGGGTCCTCCGTGGTTCCTTTGGAGCCATTCAAGAACAAAGTATCCAAGCCAAGGAGACAAGACCCCGGCAAGAGGAGCTTGCCGGGAAGGCCAACCAAGGCAAGGCGCTTAAGGAGACAAGACCCCGGCAAGAGGAGCTTGCCGGGAAGGCCAACCAAGGCATCTCAAGGAACTTGCCGCGACGCGCTACGCGTCCCGGCAAGGCCCGGTGAGCGACAAGCTCCCGGACACGACAAGGCAACGACCGCAGCAAGGCGCTTGCCGCGGCAAGCCACCACTCTGCGCCCGTGCTCCAGCACATCCACCAACGTGTCGCTCTGGGACCCTTCCAGGCGTACGTGGCGGAAGGCTGTGCAGCCGGCGGTGCGCGGTGGCAAGCGGCGCTGACAAGATCGCCATCGTGGCGAGCGGTGGCGTCCCTGACGGTCCCTTTTGCACTATTTAGACGACGCAGACGGGCATTTAATGCCCTTGTCCCCTGCCATCAGGGTTAGGTATGATACACTGTAGCAGGTAGTTGTACCTACCGCAGCACCTTTCCATTTTTACCCTTGTCTACGTTGCCACCTGTCGGTGACCCCTTGAGCATATAAAAGGAGGCCCATGCGCAACGTAGAGAGGGTTGGCTGGTGAGGAGGAAGAGAACACTCACGCTCGGTCTCATTAGCTGCTGGAGTGTACTGTAGCACTCCGCGCTCCCGAGCAAGAACTCAATACAAACCACAAAGCAGGAGTAGGGTTTTACGCATCCGTGCGGCCCGAACCTGGGTAAACCGCTCGTGTGCTTCGCCTCGATCCGCTCTTCGTGCGACCTCCGCCCCCGCCGAACCGAAAGGGACTCGGTCCGCCAGTCCCATAGGTGCTCGTGGATCAGAACCCCGGCAGCTACCCACTTGGCACTTTGGGGAGCTGTGACGTAAAACAACTCCCGTTGCCACGGTCCGGACACCTCTGGAAAGGAACCCTTTGGCCATGGAGCATCAGCAATTTTGCTTATTAGAGCACCTCCGCACGCTGCGTACTGCCCCTCGACCATCTTCGACTTCACATCGAAGGTCTTGAGCCACAGGCCGAAGTGAGGGGTAATGCGGAGGAAGGCCTCACAAACGACAATAAATGACGAGATGTGAAGAAGGGAATCCGGGGCCAGATCATGAAGATCCATCCCATAATAGAACATGAGACCCCTAACAAAGGGATCCAGAGCGAGGCCTAGTCCTCGGAGGAAGTGGGAGACGAACACAACGCTCTCGTTGGGTTCAGGAGTAGGGACGACCTGCCCTCGGGCGAGCAGCCTGTGCGAAGTTTCGGCAGTCAAATGCCTGGCCTCCCTCAACTTCTTGATGTCCTCCTCCGTCACGGAGGAAGGCATCCACCGGCCCTGAAGGCTGGATCCAGACATGATTGAAGGTCCGAAGCGCCTGACCTGGGCTTTGGGTGTTAGAACTCGAGGTGGGGGAAGGATTCGATTGAGCACGGGAGGGAAAAAAGAAAAAGCCTTGTACCTTTATAAAGGGGATGAATATCAGGCGTCCTCCTCGTGGCCGTTCTAGACTTACCTAAAATCTAGGAGTCATACCAACAGGCACGGTTGGGTTACCCACATTTGTATTGATGAGAATCCCGTGATAAAGGGAACACGATCTCTGCTTTGACAAGACATGTCAAGAAACCGCCTCGCGTTATGTGCGGGGCTGGTTAAAGAAAAATGGTTCGAATAATTACCGTGCCATGGCATGATGTCATGCTGCCAAAACGTGTCAGCAGATTAGATTTGTGGAAATATTATTCTCTCTACGGTGGTATGTGGAACTTATTTTGCAGGGTCAGACACTATCCTTGTATTCAAACTCTTTTGTGGTGTATTCGGAGGAGGAACCCGCCTTGCAATGCCGAAGACAACACTGCGCGTCGGACTCATCGTCATTGAAGCCTGGTTCAGGGGCTACTGAGGGAGTCCTGGATTAGGGGGTCTCTAGACAGCCGAACTATATCCTTTGGCCGGACTGTTGGACTATGAAGATACGAGATTGAAGACTTCGTCCCGTGTCCGATGGGTCTCTACTTGGCGTGGATGGCAAGCTAGGCAATACAGATATGTATATCTCCTCCTTTGTAACGGACCTTGTGTAACCCTAACCTCCTCCGGTGTCTATATAAACCGGAGGGTTTTAGTCCATAGGACAACATACAATCATACCATAGGCTAGCTTCTAGGGTTTAGCCTCTCCTATCTCGTGGTAGATCAACTCTTGTACTACTCATATTATCAAGAATAATCAAGCAGGACGTAGGGTTTTACCTCCATCAAGAGGGACCGAACCTCGGTAAAACATCGTGTCCCCTGCCTCCTGTTACCATCCGCCTTAGACGCATAGTTCGGGACCCCCTACCCGAGATCCGCTGGTTTTGACACCGACAATGGGATCTCACGGGTAGAGAAGGTTACGGCGGCGGAAAAGTATTCTGGTGGATGCTTCCCACAAACCAGCCCCCCCAGGGAACGCCCTGAGGTCTTATGGAGTCCTCGGGACTCTTCTGACTTCCTCCTCAAGTCCTACATGTGTGTTCTGGTCCAAGAAAAATCATCATAAAGTTTTACTCTGTTTGGACTCCGTTTGATATTCCTTTTCTGTAAAACTCAAAAACAAGGAAAAAAATAGAAACTTGCACTGGGCTCAGTGTTAATAAGTTAGTCCCAAAAATAATATAGAATAGCATATTAATTCATATAAAACATCCAAAATAGATAATATAATAGCATGGAACATAAAAAATTATAGATACATTGGAGACGTATCACCCTGCCGCTTCATGAGCGGTACGGGAACACAAAAAGGAAATTCATTTTGAAAATTAGAGTTAGCACATACAAATTTACTTGGAATGGCATGAAAATACCGCATATAGGTAGATATGGTGGATTCATATGGCACAACTTGGTTTAAGGATTTTGGATGCACAAGTAGTATTCCCACTAAGTGCAAGGAAAGGCTAGCAAATAGATTGAGAAGCAACCAACAAAGAAACAAAAATTCCCATAAATGTGCATTAAGCATAACTAACACCGAAAAATGCACCACAAGTATGATGTAATTTCAATGCATAACTATTGACTTTCGTGCTTGCATAGGGAATCACAAAACTTAACACCAATATTCTTACTAAATCATAATTACTCACCAACATGACTCACATATTACTATCATATCTCAAAACTATTACAAAGAATCAAGTTCATAATATCCAATGATCTTCATGAAAGTTTTTATTATATCACCCTTGGATATTTATCACTTTGGGACTGATTCTGTATATTACCGTTGCTTATGTCAAGCTCTCAAACAAATTTAAGTGAAGAACATGAGCATAAATAATTTTTCATCATCTCTCAAAATAATATAGGTGAAGCATGAGAGAATTTCTTCAAAAATTACTAACTCTTAGATTGATCTAAGTGAATCATGAGAGTATTTCTTCAAAAATTAAAGTGCCATCATGCTCAAAAGATATAAGTGAAGCGGTAGAGCAATTCATAGCCCAAAAAATTTAAGTGAAGCACATAGAGCAATTCCAAAAAATCATAGCATCATTATGGCTCTCTCAAATAGGTGTGTCAAGCAAGGATGATTGTGACAAACTAAAAAGCAAAACAAGAAAATACTCATATAATACATGATGCTCCAAGCAAAACCTCAATCACACAAAACTCAACAAAACCTTCGTGAGATTCGTTAGTATAATAAAGCAAATCACCACTTTAAGTACTATTGCAAACCCATTCCTATTTTATTATTGCATTTTACGTACTATATTCTAACTTTACCATGGCTTATGCCCCCCGATATAATCCATAGATTCATCAAAATAAGCACACAATGCAATGAAAACAGAATTTGACAAAAAAGAGAGCAGTCTGTAGTAATATGGACTTTGTCCATACTTCCATAACTCCAAAAATTCTGAAAAATTAGGACAACGTAGGAAATTTGCATATCAATCTTTTGTAAAAAATCAGAATTTTTAGCCATTTCTGTTCATTTTGAAAATTCTTATACTGGACACAAAAGTTTTTGTTTTTCAACAAGATCAAATCAACTATCACCAAACATGATCCTAAAGGCTTACTTGGCACAAACACTAACCAAAATAGAAAAACACAGTGATAACAGTATCATAATTGTGTGAACACACAAAAACAGAAAGAAAATGAGAAAAATATATTCATTGGGTTGCCTCCCAACAAGTGATGTCATTTTTTGCCCCTAGCTAGGCATAATGCATAGATTCAAGTTTTGTCATCTTTAGTTTTTGACCCATAGGTTACCCTCATGATTGATTCGTATGGTGGCTTAATTCTTGTTCTAGGGAAGTGTTTCATACCTTTTCTTAGTGGAAACTAAAATTAGATATTCCCTTCTTTCATATCAATCGCAGCACCTATAGTTCGTAAAAACGGTCTACCAAGTATTATAGGACAAGACGGATGGCAATCAATATCAAAAACAATAAAATCTATGGGCACATAGTTCCTATTTGCAAGAATAAGAACATCATTAATCCTTTCTAAAGGTTTTTTAATAGTACAATCCACCAAGTGCAAATTAAAAGAACATTCTTCTAACTTGGTAAAACCTAGCACATCACATAGAGATTTCAGAATTGTGGAAACACTAGCACCTAAATCACATAAATCAAAGCACTCATAATTTTTTATCTTGAATTTAATGGTAGGTTCCAATTCGTCATATAATTTTCTAGGAATTGAAATCTCTAATTCCAACTTTTCTTCTAAAGTTTTCATCATCGCTTCTACAATATCTTTAGTAAAAGCTTTATTCTGTTCATAGGAATTGGGTGAATTTAACATGGATTGCAACAAAGAAATACATTCAATCAAAGAGCAACTATCATAATCGAAATCTTTGTAATCCAAAAGAGTGGGCACATCACTAGTTAAAGTTTTAACCTCTCCAAACCCACTTTATCAATTTTTTCAACACGATTTTCACCCTCCGAATTATGAGGACACCCCCTAGCTAAATTTGACTCTTATTCAATACTCTTTTCGTCAAGTTTAATTTTACTAAACAAAGAATCAATAGAAGAAACACCAATCATTTTAAGATCTTCATCATTACTATGGAAACAATCGGCAGAAAACGCTCTTTCTAAAAATTCTCTTTTAGATCTAAGAATAGTGGCACGCTTTTTACTTTCATACATAGAAATATATAAAGCTTTAATTGATTTATTAATGTCAACCTTGGGTGGAAAGATTGTAATCTTGAGATTTTCTACATCATGCAAAATTCTATCAATGTTTCTAGACATATCATCAAGTTTACTCAATTTTTCTTCTATCGTAGTATTGAAAACTTTTTGAGCATTGATAAATTCTTTAATATTATTATCAAGCTCAGAGGGATTCCTATTATTATTTAAGAAGGATTACCATATGAATTTCCATAATTATTAGAGGAATTTCCACGCAAAGGTCTAGGATTAAAATTACCTCTATAAGCATTGTTATTAAAATTCTTTCGCGAGACAAGATTCACATCTATGGGATCACTATTTTGCTCAATCAAAGTGGACAAAGGCACATCATTAATATCAATAGGAGCATTTTTACTAGCAACCAATTTCATAAGAGTGTCGATCTTTTCACTCAAAGTGCTAATTTCTTCAACGAAATTGATCTTTTTACTAGTAGGCGCTCTTTTGATATGCCATTGTGAATAATTTACCATGATATTATAAAGAAATTTACTAGCTTCACCCAAATTAATCTCCATAAAAGTGCCTCCCGCGGTAGAATCCAAAAGATTTCTAGAAACAAAATTCAACCCCGCATAAAAGTTTTGTATAATCATCCATATATTTAAATCATGAGTAGGACAATTTCTTGAAGAAAATATGCCCTAGAGGCAATAATAAAGTTATTATTTATTTCCTTATATCATGATAAATGTTTATTATTCATGCTAGAATTGTATTAACTAGAAACATAATACATGTGTGAATACATAGACAAATAGAGTGTCACTAGTATGCCTCTACTTGACTAGCTCGTTGATCAAAGATGGTTAAGTTTCCTAACCATAGACATGAGTTGTCATTTGATTAACGGGATCACATCATTAGGAGAATGATGTGATTGACATGACCCATTCCATTAGCTTAGCACACGATCGTTTAGTATGTTGCTATTGCTTTCTTCATGACTTATACATGTTCCTGTGACTATGAGATTATGCAACTCCCGTTTACCGGAGGAACACTTTGTGTGCTACCAAACGTCACAACGTAACTGGGTGATTATAAAGGTGCTCTACAGGTGTCTCCGAAGGTACTTGTTGGGTTGGCGTATTTCGAGATTAGGATTTGTCACTCCGATTGTCGGAGAGGTATCTCTGGGTCCTCTTGGTAATGCACATAACTTAAGGCTTGCAAGCATTGCAACTAATGAGTTAGTTGCGGGATGATGTATTTCGGAATGAGTAAAGAGACTTGCTAGTAACGAGATTGAACTAGGTATTGAGATACCGACGATCGAATCTCGGGCAAGTAACATACCGATGAGAAAGGGAACAACGTATGTTGTTATGCGGTCTGACCGATAAAGATCTTCGTAGAATATGTAGGAGTCAATATGAGCATCCAGGTTCCGCTATTGGTTATTGACCGGAGACGTGTCTCGGTCATGTCTACATAGTTCTCGAACCCGTAGGGTCTGCACGCTTAACGTTACAATGACAGTTATATTATGAGTTTATATGTTTTGATGTACCAAAGGTTGTTCAGAGTCCCGGATGTGACCACGGACATGACGAGGAGTCTCAAAATGGTCGAGACGTGAAGATTGATATATTGGAAGCCTATGTTTGGATATCGGAAGTGTTCCGGGTAAAATCGGAATTTTACCGGAGTACTGGGAGGTTACCGGAACTCCCCGGGCATCAAATGGGCCTTAGTGGGCCTAGGTGGAAGAGAGGAGAGGAGGCAAGGGTTGGCCGTGCGCTCCTCCCCCCCTAGTCCGAATGGGACAAGGAGAGGGGGCGGAGCCCCCCCCCCTTCCTTCCTTCTCCTCCACTCCTTCCCCCCAAGTCCTAATCCAACTAGGAAAAAGGAGGGGAGTCCTACTCCCAGTGGGAGTAGGACTCCTCCTGCGCACCTCCTCCTATGGCCGGCCGCACCCCCCTTGATCCTTTATTTACGGGGGCAGGGGCACCCCATAGACACAACAATTGATCATTGATCTCTTAGCCGTGTGCGGTGCCCCCTCCACCATAGTCCACCTCGATAATACTATAGCGGTGCTTAGGCGAAGCCCTGCGTTGGTAGAACATCAACATCGTCACCACGCCGTTGTGCTGACGAAACTCTCCCTCAACACTCGGCTGGATCAGAGTTCGAGGGAAGTCATTGGGCTGAACGTGTGCTAAACTCGGAGGTGTCATACGTTCGGTACTTGATCGGTCGGATCATGAAGACGTACGACTACATCAACCGCGTTGTGCTAACGCTTCCACTTTCGTTCTACGAGGGTATGTGGACAACACTCTCCCCTCTCATTGCTATGCATCACCATGATCTTGTGTGTGCGTAGGAAATTTTTCGAAATTACTACATTCCCCAACAGTGGCATCCGAGCCAGGTTTTATGCGTTAATGTTATATGCACGAGTAGAACACAAGTGAGTTGTGGGCGATATAATTCATACTGCTTACCAGCATGTCATACTTTGGTTCGGCGGTATTGTTGGATGAAGCGGCCCGGACCGACATTACGTGTACGCTTACGCGAGACTGGTTCTACCGATGTGCTTTGCACACAGGTGGCTGGCGAGTGTCAATTTCTCCAACTTTAGTTGAACCGAGTGTGGCTACGTCCGGTCCTTGTGAAGGTTAAAACAGCACCAACTTGACAAACTATCATTGTGGTTTTTATGCGTAGGTAAGAACGGTTCTTGCTAAGCCCGTAGTAGCCACGTAAAACTTGCAACAACAAAGTAGAGGACGTGTAACTTGTTTTTGCAGGGCATGTTGTGATGTGATATGGTCAAGACATGATGCTAAATTTTATTGTATGAGATGATCATGTTTTGTAACCGAGTTATCGGCAACTAGCAGGAGCCATATGGTTGTTGCTTTATTGTATGCAATGCAATCTCCCTGTAATGCTTTACTTTATCACTAAGCGGTAACAATAGTCGTGGAAGCATAATATTGGTGAGATGACAATGATGCTATGATAGAGATCAAGGTGTCGCGCCGGTGACGATGGTGATCATGACGGTGCTTCGGAGATGGAGATCACAAGCACAAGATGATGATTTCCATATCATATCACTTATATTGATTACATGTGATGTTTATCTTTTATGCATCTTATCTTGCTTTGATTGACGGTAGCATTATAAGATGATCTCTCACTAAATTTCAAGATAAAAGTGTTCTCCCTGAGTATCCACCATTGCCAAAGTTCGTCGTGCCCAGACACCACGTGATGATCGGGTGTGATAAGCTCTACGTCCATCTACAACGGGTGCAAGCCAGTTTTGCACACGTAGAATACTCAGGTTAAACTTGACGAGCCTAGCATATGCAGATATGGCCTCGGAACACTGAGACCGAAAGGTCGAGCGTGAATCATATAGTAGATATGATCAACATAGTGATGTTCACCATTGAAAGCTACTCCATTTCACGTGATGATCGGTTATGGTTTAGTTGATTTGGATCACGTGATCACTTAGAGGATTAGAGAGATGTCTTTCTAAGTGGGAGTTCTTATGTAATATGATTAATTGGACTTAAATTTATCATGAACTTAGTACCTGATAGTATCTTGCTTGTCTATGTTTGATTGTAGATAGATGGCACGTGCTGTTGTTCCGTTGAATTTTAATGCGTTCCTTGAGAAAGCAAAGTTGAAAGATGATGGTAGCAATTACACGGACTGGGTCCGTAACCTGAGGATTATCCTCATTGCTGCACAGAAGAGTTACGTCCTGGAAGCACCGCTAGGTGTACCTCCTGCGCCAGCAACTGCAGACATTGTGAATGCCTGGCAGTTGCGTGTTGATGACTACTCGATAGTTCAGTGTGCCATGCTTTACGGCTTAGAACCGGGACTTCAACGAAGTTTTGAACATCATGGAGCATACGAGATGTTCCAGGAGTTGAAGTTAATATTTCAAGCAAATTCCCGGATTGAGAGATATGAAGTCTCCAATAAGTTCTACAGCTGCAAGATGGAGGAGAATAGTTCTGTCAGTGAACATATACTCAGAATGTCTGGGTACCATAATCACTTGACTCAGCTGGGAGTTAATCTTCCGGTTGATATTGTCATTGATAGAGTTCTTCAATCACTGCCACCAAGCTACAAGAGCTTCGTGATGAACTATAGTATGCAAGGGATGAATAAGACAATTCCCGAGCTCTTCGCAATGCTAAAGACTGTGGAGGTAGAAATCAAGAAGGAGCATCAAGTGTTGATGGTCAACAAGACCACTAGTTTCAAGAAAAAGGGTAAAGGGAAGAAGAAGGGGAACTTCAAGAAGAACAGCAAGCAAGTTCCTGCTCAGGAGAAGAAACCCAAGTCTGGACCTAAGCCTGAAATTGAGTGCTTCTACTGCAAGCAGACTGGTCACTAGAAGCGGAACTGCCCCAAGTATTTGGCGGATAAGAAGGATGGCAAGGTGAACAAAGGTATATGTGATATACATGTTATTGATGTGTACCTTACTAGAGCTCGCAGTAGCACCTGGGTATTTGATACTGGTTATGTTGCTAATATTTGCAACTCGAAACAGGGACTACATATTAAGCGAACACTGGCAAAGGACGAGGTGATGATGCGCGTGGGAAACGATTCCAAAGTCGATGTGATCGCGGTCGGCACGCTACCTCTACATCTACCTTCGGGATTAGTATTAGACCTAAATAATTGTTATTTGGTGCCAGCGTTAAGCATGCACATTATATCTAGATCTTGTTTGATGCGAGACGGTTATTCATTTAAATCAGAGAATAATGGTTGTTCTATTTATATGAGTAATATCTTTTATGGTCATGCACCCTTGAAGAGTGGTCTATTTTTGATGAATCTCGATAGTAGTGATACACATATTCATAATGTTGAAACCAAAAGATGCAAAGTTGATAATGATAGTGCAACTTATTTGTGGCACTGCCGTTTAGGTCATATCGGTGTAAAGCGCATGAAGAAACTCCATACTGATGGACTTTTGGAACCACTTGATTATGAATCACTTGGTACTTGTGAACCGTGCCTCATGGCCAAGATGACTAAAACGTCGTTCTCCGGTACTACGGAGAGAGCAACATATTTGTTGGAAATCATCCATACAGATGTATGTGGTCCGATGAATGTTGAGGCTCGTGGCGGATATCGTTATTTTCTCACCTTCACAGATGATTTAAGCAGATATGGGTATATCTACTTAATGAAGCATAAGTCTGAAACATTTGAAAAGTTCAAAGAATTTCAGAGTGAAGTTGAAAATCATCGTAACAAGAAAATAAAGTTTCTACGATCTGATCGTGGAGGAGAATATTTGAGTTACGAGTTTGGTCTACATTTGAAACAATGCGGAATAGTTTCACAACTCACGCCACCCGGAACACCACAGCTTAATGGTGTGTCAGAACGTCGTAATCATACTTTACTAGATATGGTGCGATCTATGATGTCTCTTACAGATTTACCGCTATCGTTTTGGGGTTATGCTTTAGAGACGGCCGCATTCACGTTAAATAGGGCACCATCGAAATCCGTTGAGACGACGCCTTACGAACTGTGGTTTGGCAAGAAACCAAAGTTGTTGTTTCTGAAAGTTTGGGGCTGCGATGCTTATGTGAAAAAACTTCAACCTGATAAGATCAAACCCAAATCGGAGAAATATGTCTTCATAGGATACCCAAAGGAGACTGTTGGGTACACCTTCTATCACAGATCCGAAGGCAAGACATTCGTTGCTAAGAATGGATCCTTTCTAGAGAAGGAGTTTCTCTCGAAAGAAGTGAGTGGGAGGAAAGTAGAACTTGATGAGGTAACTGTACCTGCTCCCTTATTGGAAAGTAGTACATCATAGAAATCGGTTTCTATGACACCTACACCAACTAGTGAGGAAGTTAATGATGATGATCATGGAACTTCAGATCAAGTTGATACTGATCTTCGTAGATCAACTAGAGTAAGATCCGCACCATAGTGGTACGGAAATCCTGTTCTGGAAGTCATGCTACTAGATCATGATGAACCTACGAACTATGAAGAAGCGATGGTGAGCCCAGATTCCGCAAAATGGCTTGAAGCCATGAAATCTGAGATGGGATCCATGTATGAGAACAAAGCATGGACTTTGGTTGACTTGCCCGTTGATCGGCAAGCAATTGAGAATAAATGGATCTTCAAGAAGAAGACTGACGCTAACGGTAATGTTACTGTCTACAAAGCTCGACTTGTTGCGAAAGGTTTTCAACAAGTTCAAGGGATTGACTACGATGAGACCTTCTCACCCGTAGCGATGCTTAAGTCTGTCCGAATCATGTTAGCAATTGCCGCATTTTATGATTATGAAATATGGCAGATGGATGTCAAAACTGCATTTCTGAATGGATTTCTAGAAGAAGAGATGTATATGATGCAACCGGAAGGTTTTGTCGATCCAAAGGGAGCTAACAAAGTGTGCAAGCTGATTGGAAATGATATAGAATTTCTGGATAGCATAAAGGGATACTTGAATAAGAGTTTTTCAATGAAAGACCTCGGTGAAGCTGCTTACATATTGGGCATCAAGATCTATAGAGATAGATCAAGACGCTTAATTGGACTTTCACAAAGCACATACCTTGACAAAGTTTTGAAGATGTTCAAAATGGATCAAGCAAAGAAAGGGTTCTTGCCTGTGTTACAAGGTGTGAAGTTGAGTAAGACTCAATGCCCGACCACTGCAGAAGATAGAGAGAAAATGGAAGATGTTCCCTATGCTTCAGCCATAGGCTCTATCATGTATGCAATGCTGTGTACCAGACCTGATGTGTGCCTTGCTATAAGTCTAGCAGGGAGGTACCAAAGTAATCCAAGAGTGAATCACTGGACAGCGGTCAAGAACATCCTAAAGTACCTAAAAAGGACTAAGGATATGTTTCTCGTTTATGGAGGTGACAAAGAGCTCATCGTAAATGGTTACGTTGATGCAAGCTTTGACACTGATCCGGACGATTCTAAATCGCAAACCGGATACGTGTTTACATTGAACGGAGGAGCTGTCAGTTGGTGCAGTTCTAAACAAAGCGTCGTGGCAGGATCTACATGTGAAGCAGAGTACATAGCTGCTTCGGAAGCAGCAAATGAAGGAGTCTATATGAAGGAGTTCATATCCAATCTAGGTGTCATACCTAGTGCATCGGGTCCAATGAAAATCATTTGTGACAATACTGGTGCAATTGCCTTGGCGAAGGAATCCAGATTTCACAAGAGAACCAAGCACATCAAGAGACGCTTCAATTCCATCCGGGATCTAGTCCAGGTGGGAGACATAGAAATTTGCAAGATACATACGGATCTGAATGTTGCAGACCCATTGACTAAGCCTCTTCCACGAGCAAAACATGATCAGCACCAAGGCTCCATGGGTGTTAGAATCATTACTGTGTAATCTAGATTATTGACTCTAGTGCAAGTGGGAAACTGAAGGAAATATGCCCTAGAGGCAATAATAAAGTTATTATTTATTTCCTTATATCATGATAAATGTTTATTATTCATGCTAGAATTGTATTAACCGGAAACATAATACATGTGTGAATACATAGACAAACAGAGTGTCACTAGTATGCCTCTACTTGACTAGCTCGTTGATCAAAGATGGTTAAGTGTCCGAACCATAGACATGAGTTGTCATTTGGTTAACGGGATCACATCATTAGGAGAATGATGTGATTGACATGACCCATTCCGTTAGCTTAGCACATGATCGTTTAGTATGTTGCTATTGCTTTCTTCATGACTTATACATGTTCCTATGACTATGAGATTATGCAACTCCCATTTACCGGAGGAACACTTTGTGTGCTACCAAACGTCACAACGTAACTGGGTGATTATAAAGGTGCTCTACAGGTGTCTCCGAAGGTACTTGTTGGGTTGGCGTATTTCGAGATTAGGATTTGTCACTCCGATTATCGGAGAGGTATCTCTGGGCCCTCTCGGTAATGCACATCACTTAAGCCTTGCAAGCATTGCAACTAATGAGTTAGTTGTGGGATGATGTATTATGGAACGAGTAAAGAGACTTGCTAGTAACGAGATTGAACTAGGTATTGAGATACCGACGACCGAATCTCGGGCAAGTAACATACCGATGACAAAGGGAACAACGTATGTTGTTATGCGGTCTGACTGATAAAGATCTTCGTAGAATATGTAGGAGCCAATATGAGCATCCAGGTTCCGCTATTGGTTATTGACCGGAGACGTGTCTCGGTCATGTCTACATAGTTCCCGAACCAGTAGGGTCCGCAGGCTTAACGTTACGATGACAGTTATATTATGAGTTTATATGTTTTGATGTACCGAAGGTTGTTCGGAGTCCCGGATGTGACCACGGACATGATGAGGAGTCTCGAAATGGTCAAGACATGAAGATTGATATATTGGAATCCTATGTTTGGATATCAGAAGTGTTCCGGGTAAAATCGGGATTTTACCGGAGTACCGGGAGGTTACCGGAACCCCCCGGGAATCAAATGGGCCTTAGTGGGCCTAGGTGGAAGAGAGGAGAGGAGGCAAGGGCTGGCCGCATGCCCCTCCCCCCCCCCCTAGTCCGAATAGGACAAGGAGAGGGGGGCGGCGCCCCCCTTCCTTCCTTCTCCTCCACTCCTTCCCCCAAGTCCTAATCCAACTAGGAAAAAGGAGGGGAGTCCTACTCCGATGGGAGTAGGACTCCTCCTGCGCGCCTCCTCCTATGGCC
>NC_041386.1:67238855-67246173 GCF_002162155.2 Triticum dicoccoides
CCCTTGCTCCTTTATATACGGGGGCAGGGGCACCCCATAGACACAACAATTGATCATTGATCTCTTAGACGTGTGCGGTGCCCCCCTCCACCATAGTCCACCTCGATAATACTGTAGTGGTGCTTAGGCGAAGCCCTGTGTCGGTAGAACATCAACATCATCACCATGCCGTTGTGCTGACGAAACTCTCCCTCAACACTCGGCTGGATTGGAGTTCGAGGGACGTCATCAGGCTGAACGTGTGCTGAACTCAGAGGTGTCGTACGTTCGGTACTTGATCGGTCGGATCGTGAAGACGTACGACTACATCAACCGCGTTGTGCTAACGCTTCCGCTTTCGGTCTACGAGGTTACGTGGACAACACTCTCCCCTCTTGTTGCTATGCATCACCATGATCTTGCGTGTGCATAGGAATTTTTTTGAAATTACTATGTTCCCAAACATTTCTTAGCATCAATTTCATTCTTTCCCAAGATTGTGCAACATGTTCATGTTCAGGTTGCTTAAAATTAATTATTTGATTTTAAGGAAAATAACTTTTGTGGGCAGAAAATACTTAATAATAAAAGCATCTTTGCACTTATCCCAAGAATCAATACTATTACGAGGCAAAGAAGAAAACCAAATTTTTGCACGATCCCTCAAAGAGAAAGGAAATAATTTCAACTTCACAATATCATTATCCGCATCTTTTTTCTTTTGCTTATCCCACAATTGTACAAAAGTGTTTAGATGGGATGCGGCTTCCTCATTAGGAGTACCAAAAAATTGCTCTTTCATAACAAGATTCAACAAAGCGACATTAATATCATAAGACTCCGTACTAGTGGCAGGAGGAGCAATCGGAGTACTAATAAAATCAGTATTATTAGTATTGGAAAAATCACACAATTTGGTATTTTTTTGAGACATCGTGACTATGCAAGCAAGATCACACGCAAACAAAAGATTGAACGAGAAAAAGGCAAACGAAAAGAAGGCAATTTTTTGTGCTTTTCGCAAAAATGTTTTAGAAGTGGGGGAGATGAAAACGAGAGGCAAATGGAAAATAATGTAAATTACAAGGAGATGAGATTTGTGATTGTGTACCTGGTAGATGTTAATGATGTCTCCCTGGCAACGGCGCCAGAAATTCTTCCTGATATCTTGTATCTGCGTTGGTATTTCCCCACAGAGGAGAGGATGATGCAGCACGGCAATGGTAAGTATTTCCCTCAGTTATGAAACCAAGGTTATCAATCCAGTAGGAGAACCAAAAAACACTATGTAAACAGTACCTGCACACAAATAACAAATACTTGCAACCCAAAGCGTAAGAGGGTTGTCAATCCCTCCTCGGCATTGAGATATATTAAATTGTATGAGATTGAATAAATAGATTTGACAAAAGCACAAAATAAAATAAATAAAGAATAAGTGCAACAAGGTATTTTGGGGTTTTAGAATAATAGATCTGAAAACAATATGATAAAAGATAGACCAGGGGGACGTAGATTTCACTAGTGGCTTCTCTCGAGAAAATAGCATACGGTGGATAAACAAATTACTATTGGGTAATTGATAGAAGAGCAAATAATTATGACGATATCCAAGGCAATGATCATGTATATAGGCATCATTCCAAGATTAGTAGACCGAAACGATTATGCATCTACTACTATTGCTCCACACATCGACCGCTATCCAGCATGCATCTAGTGTATTAAGTTCATGGAGAAACTGAGTAATGCAATAAGAATGATGACATGATGTAGAAAAGATCTATTTATGTAGGAATAGACCGCGTCTTTTTATCCTTAATGGTGATGATACATGCGTGTCACTTCTCCTTCTGTCACTGAGATTGAGCACCGCAAGATCGAACCCATCACAAAGCACCTCTTCCCCTTGCAAGAAAAATCAATCTAGTTGGCCAAACCAAACCAAAGTTTCAGAGAAAAAATATGAAGCTATAATAATCATGTATATAAGAGATCAAAGAACACTAAAATAATATTCATACAGAGAACTAATCATAAACTCGCAATTCATCGAATCCCAACAAACACACCGCGAAAAGTCATTAGATCAAATAGATCTTCAAGAACATCGAGGAGAACATTGTATTGAGAATCAAAAAGAGAGAAGAAGCCATCTAGCTACTATCTACAGACTCGTAGGTATGTGGTAAACTACTCACGCATCGTCGAAGGAGCACCAATGAGGACGATGAACCCCTCAATGATTGTGTTCCCCTTCGGCAAGGTGTCGTAATAGGGCTCTAGATTGGATCTCATGATTCTGGAACTTGTGGCAGCTAGAATTGTGTTTCGTCGACTCCCCTGGGTTTTCTAGAATATTTGGGTATTTATTGAGCTGAGAGGCGGTGGAAAGGACCTCCGTGGGCTCCACTACCCATCAGGGCGCGCCAGGGGCCTCTGGCGCGCCCAAGTGGGTAGTGGGCCCCACGAGCCTCCCCTTTGGCACTTCCTTGGCTCCCAAGTTGTCTTCTGGGAAGAAAAAAATCTCCAAAAAGTTTCACTTTGTTTTGATTCCGTTTGATATGGATATTCTACAAAGTGAAAAACAAGCAAAAACAACAACCGGCATTGGACACTATATCAATAGGTTAGTCCCAAAAAATGATATAAAGTTACTATAAAATGAATATAAAACATCCAAGAATGATAATATAACAGCATGGAACAATAAAAATTATAGATACATTGGAGACGTATCAGTAACGGACCTGGTGTCGATGGTGGAGAAAGTTGAACGCAAGTTGTCCTCTTCCCCGTGCCTCATGAATCAAGGGAACAAACTGACACTCCTGAATACCCTCATCACGTCCCTCATGATATACCCCATGTGCAACTCAAGCTCCCGCCAAAACTGATTGAACACCTGGACAAACTCAGGAGGAGATGCGTGTGGCGCAAGAAACCTGAAGCTAGCAAAACCAGTAACTCTCTTGGGGCTTGGGACCTGGTGTGTCGGCCCAAAAATCATGGAGGGCTCGGAATGTTGGATATCAAAATCCAAAGCGTGGCTCTATTGTTGAAATTACTACACTCCTTCTATAACAAAAAGGACGTCCCCTGGTGCAACCTGGTATGGTCTACCTATTATGATGGGGTGATCCCGCACACATTTGAACCATGTGAATCCTTCTGGTGGCGAGACATCATGAGTTTCATCGACATTTATCATGGGATAACCCATGTGAATGTAGGAGATGACACCAGTGCGCTATTCTGGAAAGAACAATGGCTAGATCAAACCCTGGAGGTCTCTCATCTAAGAGCATTCTCATTCACCAGAGTTAAAGATGCATCGATAGCGGAATTCTTGTCCATCGAGACTGTGAATGAAGGAGTCTATACACCGCTCATGACACGGGCCGGGTTGGAAGTGTAGGAAATGCAGATCCTCGCGGTACCTGTGGTGCCTTGTGCTGGCCCTGGCGCTTGGATGTGTTGGTAGGGTGATGCATGTTTGTCGAGCAAATTGTATGCAAATTATTTCCTGGATGTAGAGGCTGATGATACATTTCGGTGGATTTGGAAATCTAGATGCACCATGAGAATCAAGGTCTTGGCGTGGCTCCTTGCGATGGATAGGATAAACACAATAAATATGTTTCGCAGAAGGCACTACAACGTTGGAGAGAACATCAATTGTGCTCTTTGTCATTGAGAAGTCGAAGAAACAGTTGAGCATCTTTTTTCGGATGCCCCTTCAGTGTGCAATGTTGGTCCTCCATATACCTTACCTGTACGGTCGACTCCCATCGCCTCAGGGCCACTTATTCAGGGCGAAGCTGCCAGACGCAGCCAATGTACATGGAGGTTTTTATGACAGGAGCGTGAAGTATAAGGATGGAACGTAACAATAAAATTTTCAGAGGGATACCACACTCCATAAGCGCATGGAGCGAAAGATTCAAGAATTACTTTGCCCTCCTGATCCACAGAGTCAAACCTGCCTTGAGAGGGTTTGTGAGTAGGTCCATTGCTTCAATTAACTAGATATGTGTAATAGTTTAGATTAATTCCCCTCTCTTGTGATACCTCCTCACATACCCCTCCCTAAAAGGGTGGCCCCCCAAGTTGGTGCCTATCCCTGTTTAGCCGGATAGGATGTGAGGATGGAAACCTTGTAACCATTCTAAAAAGTTAACTAATGTCAGTAGGAGCCTCTCCTACTATCTTCAGCGCTCAATTTTTTTGAGTCACCTTTTGTCGGCAGTCGTTATGATTGAAGAGGCATAAGAGCAATTTTAAGTGGTGTGTCTCGTTTATATTAGTTTTGTTTTCCTTTTCTAGTTCTTTCCCTTGTAAGATGATTTATCATCACCTTTTATCCCTATAGGTTGTTTGAGTTTCATTAATTTAAAGTTGCATCTCTCTCCATTAAAAAACAAATCATATGATGGTTCTAGGTAATTAAATATAGGGAAATGTTTCCCGCCGACCGACTGGCCGAAGCTTCAGCCGTTCGCATCCACGTGCGCGCTACAACAAGCCAAGTCGCGACACGTGGGCGTGGTGGGGCCCAATCACAAAGCCTTGTCATGTTTTAGCTTCTCTCCCACCGTGCACATCCAGCCTCATCGGCGTTCTCCCGAGCTGCCATTCCCATGCGCACCATGAGTTGTCTTCCTCCATTTTTTGGTGTGTCATGAGATCCCGCGACGGAGGTGTTGGGACCGCGCCGTGCCTCCATACCAAGGGTTATCTGACGAGCCTCCATGGATGACAAAGACAATGGTTGCAACCCCGACGAGCGGAGGACGAAGCTGGAACCAGCATTCTTTTTTGCTGCAACTTACCGAAGCCAAAGATGGAACCACAATTGGTTTTTGCTTCAACCAATAAGCGAGCTGGAACTACAATGCTTTTTTCTACAACTGTATTGCTTTTTTGCTACAATCGGCCGATGTGCAGTTTTATGGCCGGCGATGACAAATGGATGCAGCTGGAGAGATCAGGAAGCTGCAACCGCGTTGTGGAAAAGCTATGACCGGCAACAAAAATGCTTAGGCGTCTGGACTGACATGTTGCATCCAACGACAGTGAACTTGTGATCAGCGACGGCAGGCGGCTTCAACCTATGACCAGGAAGCTGAAAACGGTAGGTGTAAATGATACAACTATACATGTGCGAAGCTACATCCATGTTATATAGAGATGCAGCCTTTATTTAGGGTTGGTACAAACTGTTGCTTTTGCTACAACTGTCATCATTTTTGCTACAACTAGCGAAGTTTTTTCACTACACCAATTCAAAGGCGCTGACTGGTGCCGCCGTTCATGCAATCCCGTGCAGCAAGCATTGACGGCCAAGGCGGCGGTGGTGCATCGAGTGCCGGAACCATGGAGCTTTGACGATTGGAGTTGCAACTAGTCGACGACGGGAGTTTGCAACTTGTTAGCGGTGGATCTTCAACCGGAATTGACGAGTGGCGAAAGGTTTTTCGATGAGTAATGGAGGGGCGGCATTGCGAAGCGTCGTTGTGCGAGCGGCCGGCCTCTACCCTCACCAGAGCAGCACACGGGGAGGCGGAGTAGCGCGCCACAGAGACGAGGAGGGATTCCCCTTTATAGGTGAGGTTGAAGAAGAAGTGACGTTCAGACGGTTCTGCGTGGTTGAATCGAATGGCTGCTGGCCTACCGGCCGAGACTTGGGCCAAACGGCCGGCGCCTAGCACTCGCCCTAAACATATTAGGTTATCAAAGTAGTACAATAAGTACTATTCGAAGTTAATAAGTAAACATGCCCTCCTAGGAACTCTCATCTAGTGTTTCCTTGTCTCTGGCCGCCGCGCCGCCGGTCCGCCTCGTCTCCTATGGTCCTTGGACCATGAAGGCGCGGTGGATCCCGGCCCTTGCTAGCGGGAGGGCTCCGCTTTCATGTGCTTTTTGAGTTTTGTTAGGATTTGTGCCATCATCAAGAAGACGAGGTGGTGGCGGCTTCTTAGAGATGGAATAAAATCCTTCCCGCCTAGCCCCCGTCCCGGTGATGTTTCAAGCGTCATCGGAAGGCGTGTGGAGGTTTGTCTCCGACGGATCTTGTGGGATCCGGTCGACGTTTGTCTTCGGTTGATCCGACTGGATCCGGTCTTCACTCGTTTGCGTCTGTGCGTCTATAAGTTGGATCCTTCTGATCTACGTTTCTCTTTAACGGCTGTGGTTGCTGTTCTGGTGTGCTGGTCCTATGGGGCCTTAGCACGACAACTTCCCAACTGTCTACTACAACAATGTTTGCCCGGTTCCGACGAGGGAGGGGCGATGACGGCAGCACGCCTTCGGCTCGCTTTAGTGCTTGTAGTCGTCTCTAGGTAGTCTACGGACCTGGATGTAATTTTTTCTTCTAGTTTTCTTTGTACTACCTTAACAGTTAATGAGTATATCCGAAGTTTTCTCGCAAAAAAATAAAAAATAAAAAGTAAACATGACTATTAGAATGCAGATTAACTTTCCATGTCATCAAGATGTGTGCGATGCCATTAGGACCACACCACTGAGCGGCAGTTCCTTTATTAATTCTGGATGACACTTTAAGCACCATCATGAATTAGTGTGTTATTTGGGACCGCAAGGTTTACGAGTCACTGGTATAGTTTTCTATATCACTCACATAGCTTGGGTATCCTGTTAACAAAGCCAGTGCATAGCTTAATTCTTTTATATTTTATTTTCTTGCGGGGAGTACATAGCTTAATTCAGCAATAGTACAAAGCATGTGGCTGAAAAGATGAGTAGGACGACCGAACGAGGTGATAGAAAGTATCATGATCATCATCATTGCATGGCGGCCATGGTCATGCATAAAACTAGCATGCTAAATTATCTCTCTATATGTGAACTTTTACTAAGACAGCCATAAAAGTTTCTTTTTTCGAAAAGGACCATAAAATAATTAGATGATAATATATACCTTGGACGACAACGGTAACGCCACGTGTGACACTGCACCAACCATGCATTAAGTTTATAAAGTACCCCCTGCCTTTTAGGGGGCAAATAAAATAGCCCTTTCAGATGGAAAACCCTGGGCTGTCATTGGTGAGAGAGGATGGCGTAGCAGGGCTTGTCGGGGCAAAGGAGGGACGGAAAGAAACTGTAAAAATGTAATGCTCGACCAGTGGACATGATCATAGCACTATGATAATCAAAGGTAACACTAGCAGGGAAGAAAGTGGCCTGACCAAATGTTGTATTGTGGGTAGCTGCTAGTAAGAGCGTTGCACACAACACTTATCTCAACTCGCTTCTGTACCAAATGTCATGTCTTGGCGCTTTAGGTAGGCTACTGATTGCCCCTTATCTCCACCCC
>NC_041386.1:67246655-67401918 GCF_002162155.2 Triticum dicoccoides
GGGCCCCGACCCTCCCCAACATTCAACATTAGTCACTTCTTTGTATTTTGGGCCTGAACAGTATTTTTTTTGTTATGTTTTCTTAATCGGGCCCCTCCTAAAATTATAAACTTACGATTCCTGCCTCCGCCATTGGTTCAAATGTCTTACTACTTCCTGCAAAATTATGTACAAATTACTACGGGTATTCTTTCATTCAAGTTTACAAACATGCACCTCAAAAAACAAAGTTTATAAGCATGACTCTCTCTTACTTGTTCCATCCATGCAGCTCGACAGGAGACTCCCGTGTCGTGCATGTTTGTTATTTCATGCATGCACGTGTGTCAAGTCCCGAAAAAGCCCCGGCTATTCTGGCTCCTAGATGCTTGGGCGCTCGTGCAACACACTGCACTGGACACGTCGGAGTCGCACAACAGAGCACGATACCATTTCTTTTAATTTCTTGCCACGACTACACGTGACCATTTCGAAGTTGAAACTTTGTTGGATATGCACGCATGCCTGGTTCGTCGTCGACACAGATTCACACACCAACAACACTGCCCCTCACTACACACGCACGCAGGTCATTTTCATGGACTCCAATGCTCCAACCAATATGGACAAAGGATCTACGTGCCCAACAACCCACTCCATCATCCCGACAAGTGTCGCACGCGGCGCAGCGTTTCAACAAAGAGGAAAAGGATTTTGCACGCGCGGGCGACGGACCGGACCCATGCATTGACGAATCCGGGCAACCCGTCCGTGTGGCGGCACCGAAAAACGGTGCAGAAAAAACATATCCGTTGCTTGGATAAAAAGGACGGTGGAACGTTGCATGCGACATGTAGCTCCTTTCGCCATTTTTCTAAGCTTCGCTTTTGATCGCTTTGGAGTTTGCGATCGAGTCCGGCCGGCGCGGCTAAGCTAGCAGACCGACCAACAGTCCCGTGATTGGGATAAGCTAAGCTAAGCTCGAGCTGGTCGTGTAGGGCATCGATGCGCCGGACTTTTTGCCGTTTTTGGCAACTGGGGTAGTGACGTGTACTAGTTGTTGGTGATCGGGTGCTAGGAGCTGGGAGGTTGATGATGCCTTTGCTCTTTGGGCTGTCCGTGCTTTGTTTAACATGTGTGCATCCACCAGCTTTCGGTTGCTTTGTCCTAAATGGAAACCCTCGAGTTCCAAGGGATCCATGATGGAAAAGATCGAAAACTTCGTAACGGCACTGAGAAAGTCTAGCATGTAGCCCCCGGACGTACAGTGGGTGAGAGTTTAGTGGATGCTTACAAACTTATAATGTGCATACGTGAAGGTCGGAGCATATTATCTTATGTTGTCGACACACGGTGACAGGTACAATAGCTAGCTAGCCAACACTTGTCCGAACTCAGAAGCAAGAGGAAGAAACACAAAGAGTGCTGCTATGCACACGATACACGTTGGACAGTTGTTGGACGATAGTGCAAATCAGACCATTCATACGCTGGACTTGGCGCAACGAAACCGGTTGATTAACTAACGTGCCTGAATCGTCCAGCTTGTATCGTTTGTGAAGTAGTTTTGAAACAAAAAAGCACAGGGGATAGTAGATTTTAACCCTAACATGCTGATGAGAACAAGGCTAAATATAGGCTTGCCAGGTGGGATATAATTTGTAGACCGAAGGACCAGGGTTGCTTGGGTGTTGAGAATTTAGAGGTAAAAAACAGATGCTTGCTGAGCAAATGGTTATATCGTCTTTCAGTAGAGACAGAGGGTGTGTGGCTGCAATTATTGCGTAACAAATACTTATATGCGAAGTATTTGGCTCACGTAACGGCACAACCCACCGACTCACCGTTTTGGAAAGGACTTATGAGGACAAAGTTGCTTTCTTTAACAGAGTGAAATTTAGAGTAGGGAATGGGCAATGAACTAGATTCTGGGAGGATACCTGGTTAGGGGACACTCCATTAGCGTTGCAGTATCCAAGTTTATATAACATTGCACAACGGAAAGATGTTTTGGTTGCTTCAGTGTTATAGTCCAGTCCGCTCAATATTCATTTTAGATGAGCACTTGTAGGTCCACGTTGGGATACATGGTTGCATCTCGTGCGTGGATTAATGGATATTAATCTGTCGGATGCCAATGACACGATAGTTTGGAAGTTAACGGTGTCAGGAGTCTTCACGGTTAAAACTATGTGTACGGATTTAATCAATAGCGAAGACATCCCAAGGTCGGGCCATATTTGGAGGATTAAAGTGCCGTTGAAAATAAAAGTGTTTATGTGGTTTGTTCATAAAGGTATCATTTTAACCAAAGATAACCTAGCCAAACGTAATTGGGTAAGGAGTTCCCGTTGTTGCTTTTGTGATCAAAACGAAATAATTGAACATTTGTTTATCAAATGTCCGCTTGCTAGGTTACTCTGGAGAACTATTCATGTGGCTTTTAATGTCAATCCGCCAACTTCAATATCACAATTCTTTCATAACTGGCTGAACGGGGTGAGACCTCAAACAACAGCACAAATCAGAGTCGGAGCATGTGCATTGCTTTGGGCTATACTCCCTCCTTTCCGGTTTATAGGGCTTATCTCAAAATTTTAGTTTTTCCATTTCATAAGGCTCAATTTGATTGTTTTTCATCACATGTTCAGATTCCAAGGTGCATTAAATCATTGCATGCAAGTGGAGTACCAAGAGAAAATTGACCAATGCATGTAATTTATGCATGCATGCATTGCAATTAATGCATTGGTAAACATACTCTTTTGAGGAAAACAAGAGCATTAATTGGGTGCTTTTGCAAACTACAAAAAGTATTCCACCACTCACCATCTACCTTGGTTGGTGAGAATTTTGAATTGAGCCTTATAAACCGGAAAGAAGGGAGTATGAAATTATCGGAATGACATGGCTTTTAACAGACAACACATTACTACCTCTCTCTCAGTTTACAGGGCGTGCGCGTACTCCTAGATCGTCAATTTGACCAACCTAATACAAGTCATATATTACAAAAAATATACCAACATAAACTTCGGAGTTTCTACTTTCAAAAGATATAATTTTTGTGTTATATAGTTTATATTAGGGTGATAAAATTGGCAACCTGGATATACGCGCAGGACTTGTAAACTAAAATGGAGGTAGTACTAATTTTTTGCAGGTCATCTTCAGAGCGTCTACATGGATCCGTACGTGGTCCTTGCTGAGCCATACGGACCACAGGGCGCACATGACTATTGGGTGCAACCGATGGGAAACGGTTGCACGGGATACTTACAACCGATATGGATGGCGGTCCAGTAATAGGTTAGGTGTGTAGGCAGCTTAAGCTATTTTAGCCGGTTGTGGCTTTTTTGTTTTGGCCGCGTGTGGCATTGGTTTCTTTATGATATTTTGAGAATGTTTGAGGAGACTTTTAGACCTCTTTGATTTTTAATAAAATAGTTGTGTGCATCAATGTGATGCAGAGGCCGGAGGTTATGCCTCCTTTTCTAAAAAAAAATGCTTGCCTGTGTAATGAGTGAGCGACACGCCCACCATTTCTGTGCAGAAAATTGTAACACACAAAGTGAAATAGCCTACTTTGAAGAATTTTTGTGTTTATTATCTGACGTAGTGCATTTTTTGTTAGGGCAAAGTACAGCTTAAAGGACCTGCATTGTAGGGCGCCTAGCTAGATCTTGTACTAATCCATCATTGCACCCTTAATAATATGATATCCTGTCGTGTGGGAGTGAGGGAAAGACTGAGGCACAACGATACAGTCGGTCGCCACGATAAGATTCATGCAACAAAGTTGGTTCAAGTTCCCAAAGCTATCAGGGCAAAAAAGATTATAGGATCAGTTTAATTATGAGTTTTTTGAAGCTTCCCAGCATGTAACAATCGATTTTGAGTTGTTATGCGTGTTGTTAATCATACTCTACTTTTCTAATGCAAGTAAAGTATTATGCGTGTCAATAAAGATTCTTTGTGCACCTCATGACTTAATATATATACTCGTTCCAGTTCCTGAATGGATCAAAGTTGAGTCTGAGTCAGATCCGCCCGAGACCTGTTTGTACAATAGCCTAATAGATAGATGTACTATACTATTTGGTTTGGGGCCTAGTACTAGCTTGGAAATTGATTACTGTCCCGTACGTGTGGGTTTTCTCAGAAAGAAATCTTCAGCAAGGGATGTACTTTGGTAAATCACGCATGCATGGCGTGAAAAGGAGCTTTACCAGTATTGCACGACTAGATGTGCCGTGAATGTTCAAAAACTAACGGGCATTGTGATCTGCATGTGCATGGTCAATATTGCACACTCGTCATCATCGGATAGTAACAAACACCGGACAGATCTAGAGCTCGAACCTATTGAGCATGCTCCAGGTATTTGACCGGTCGTCAGACGTCGAGCAGACGAGCACCGCACCTACATTCCATCGGGAATCATCGGGCGCGATATGTTTTGCACAATGCACTTTACGTTCTCTTATGGTCTAAGAGGTTGGTCAAAGCCGAATGCAGAAAGGTGAGAGCAAGAGGGAACGGTGGTTGATCCATGGACATAGTAGGTGACCGAGTCCCACAAGCTAGACCATGCATGCACCGCCAATGGGAGAAAAGGATCTCTCATTGCAACCGACCCGGCCAATGGAGCAAGCAATAGTGGCCGTTTCAAACTAGTCCTTGGACCAGTCCACTCACCGGGAGAGATCAAGATAGGCAGATGGCAATGGCGAGCCGGTGACAGGAGGCGGACGCAAAAGCGCGAGAGTAGTCTGCTCGCTTTTCCGGCCGTCGAGGTGTGGATCGGCCAACCACGTCGCCGCTGACCGGCCGGCAGGGGTTTGGGTGCGCGCGAGTCGGCGTCAGCGAGCCGGCCGACAGTGGCTCGACGCGGCCCCGGACAGCGCTGCGACGGTTGCCCGGGGTCAAGACGTGCCGCACTGACTGTTCTCCATGCGTCCGAGGAGACATGCTCCGAAAGCGACCGGCCGGCGGTACTCGATCCTGTGCAGCACTGATGTCACTGAAGGGACCTATGCGGATCTCGGAGATCGCGGAAGTGAAGCGCGCGATCGCGGGCGCGACAGTGCGACGCTGACATGGATGCCGCCCGTGAGACGGGGTGAGTATTTGGCCGGGTCCGGGCGCGAGACGTACGGAGAAGAAGATCCCGCCGAGCGCACGCATGCATGGTGCGTGGGCGCGCAACGTCGCGCGCCGAGGCGAGGCGAGGCGAGGAGAACCGTGCGGGCACAGCACGGCGCCAGGGGAGCGCACCGTCCCGGCAAGCAACGCAACCACCAGCCAGCCAGCATCTTGACCGATCCACCCACCCGCGGCGGGGCTGGATGGATGGGAGGGCGACAGCCAGACGCACGCACGCACGTCGAGCGCGTCACATACATGTTACCGGCCGTGGCTGTCACGCAGGCCGGACGCCGGAGCACGTTGCGATTGGCGAGCCGGAGAGAGAGTTAGAGAGCCGGGTCGCCGGCGGCGCCGTCGTTGCGTACGTCGCGCGGCGTACTCCCGTGGTCATATCGGCTGAGCTGAGCGCTGCGCCGACTCGGGAGGAGCTGCGGGCGCAACCGCCGCCTCGTTCAGATCTGCGTGCACACACGCGCTGACGCGCGCACCTGCGATGCACCACACTAGCCCACTCGGCTTCGAGACAGTGTTGAACGCTCCCAGCTTTGGTGTCTTTTCTTTTTACGTTCCCAACTTTGGTGTCACACAACACAAGTGTGAACGTCTTGTCGTGCGTTGGTCGTGTGGCGTGCGTCGCCGGGTCTTCCTTTGCAGCACCCCTGAACCGGCCGCGTTACATGTACACATATCTTCTTTTTTGACATGCTGTACGTACACGTATATTTCACGTCACCAGTGATGAAGATGATGACATATATCTATCACGTGCACTCGCGCAGTTCATTTTCATGTATTCCCTTCTTAAACAAATATAAAAGCATTTAGATTACTATAAAGTACTAGTCCCTTCGTCCGAAAATATTTGTCATCAAAATGGATAAAAAAATATATGTAGACGTATTTTAGTTCTAGATACATCCCTTTTTATTCATTTTGATGACAAGTATTTTTGGACGGAGAGAGTACATGGATAGGCACGGGCCGACAGGAGAGGTATGAACGAGACGCACTGGGGAACGAAGCACGCTGCGATTTTTTTATTTTTTTTATTAGGGAAACAGACACGACTGAGAAACCATTTTTTTAGACAAGAGAAACAGTTTTTTTTAGACAAACAAGAGAAGTATATGGTAAATGGCCCGTTAGCACGTCTTGGTTCCTTGGCCCGTATCAGAATACCCGTTCAAAGCCCTACTAGCCCGGGTTCTTGCTTAAAAAAACACACTGGAAAGTTTATAGCCCATTAAAGGCATTTCTCCTTAGGCTTTGTTGGGTAGATGGCAAATCATTTGCCGCTTAAAGCATCAGTTATAGCCATTTTCGTACCGAAATCGCTAATTAAAAAGTACTCATTTCGAAGATCATTTTCATTTTCCTCATGTTGTGACAAGTGTTACGCTGCATGTTGCTTGTCGCAACTTGGGAATTTTAACTTTTTCCATAGATCCGTTTATTCAAAATGTTTTGTCTTCTAAACCGTGCGTCCAAATCTCAAACCGTACCGAGATCTTCAAAATTAGATGCCATGTTGATTGGATTTGATGAACTTTTTTTCCAAAAAAACCATGCCTCTCACGAAAGAAAAAAAATAAAAACACGTTTTTTTCCGATAGGCACGGCCGCGCCTCTCACGGAAGGTAAAAACACAAAATATGTTTTTTTTCGTTTCCAAGAGGCACGTTCGTGCCTCTTGCTGAACCAAAACCATGCCTCTCACGAAAGGAAAAAAAGGACGTCTTTTTTCGTTTCCGAGTGGCACGGCGCAGAAGCACAACCGTGCCTCTCGCGGAAGCAAAACCGTGCCTCTCACGAAAAAAACACGTCTTTTTTCCGTTTCCGAGAGACACGGTCGTGCCTCTCACGATAGCAAAAAAACACACATTTTTTCCGTTTCTGAGAGGCACAACAGTGCCTCTCTCGGAAGCAGAATCGTGCCACTCATAGAAGAAGAAAAAAAGAGAAAACATGTTTTCTTTTGTTTCCAAGAGGCACGGTCGTGCCTCTCGCGGAAGCAAAATTGTGCCTCTGGCAGAAGGAAAAAAAAGAGAAAACTTGTTTCTTTTCACGCCTCTCATGAAAGAAAAAAACAAAACCACGTTTTTTCATGTAAAATATAAAAAAAGGAATTTCTTTGGTACAAAAGCTATGAGAGACCGGTGGAAAACCAAAATGCCAAAAAAACCAAAAAAAACTCGTCTAAATAGCCGAAAACGCGTGCAGGAAAAATTCGAAAAGAGCGCACAGAGTGCGACATGTGACGGCGGTTGAGAGCGCGCCAAGTGGCATGCTCTCAGTCCACCCCCTCGTTGGGAGGCTCCCGAAGGAGCGCTCCTCAACTAGTTGCTCTCTGAACATCCACACACGACTCTTCGTCAGTTCTAATGGACCAGCCCAGCTTTTAGTTTTTTTTTCTTCAGGGGTTTTGTTCTTGTTCTAGAAGATTCTTTGTGGTTTCCCTCAAAGAAACAAAGTTTCTATGTGGTCATTCGGGTTCAGTTTTTTGGGTTTTTTGACTGTTTTGCTCCCTTTTTCCTTGTATTTTCTTTCGTTTATTCTCTGATTTTTTCTATTTATTTCTTTTTTGTATAATTTTCCTCTTTCATTTCCTTCTTCTCTTTTTCATTTTAATTTTTCATGATTTTTTTCAAAATCATAAACTTTAATTTTGTAAACATTTTCCTAATCGTCGGACGTCTTTCAACTTTGTGCATGTTTCTCAAATTTGGAAACTTTTCATAACTTTGTGAACTTTTTCAAATCCTCGATTCTTCTTCCAAATTGTGAATATTTTATAAGGTCATCAACTTTTTCCGAAATCATGAACTTTTTTATTTGGGGTATTTCTACCAAATCCATGTTTTTTAATTTATGATCTTTTTGAGTTCATGAGCATTTTTCCAAAATTCACAACTTTTCAAATCCCTGAATGTTTTTCAAACTCATTAAGAAATTGGAGTTCATGAATGTTTTCCAGATCATGCAAATTATCATATCGAGGATTTTCTTTTTCAAATTTGTGAACTTTTTGTAATCCATGACGTAGATTGAAATTTGTGAACAATTTTGTAAATATGTGCACTTTTAAAACCGGTGAACATTTTTCAAATTTACGAACCATTTTTCGATTGGAGAACATTTTTTGTTGTTTGCGAATATTTTTCCTAATTCACGAATATTTTTTGTATTCACAAATATATTTTCCCAAACTTGCAATTTATGTTTGTTCATCAACATTTGTTTTTCAAATTCATGTAATTTTTTAAAACATGTGGAAAAATTAATTTATTACTTTGTAATCTATAGAAAACTAAAATTTGGATTTGTTTTTTGAACCAATAGCTTGCTGGTCTTTTTACTAGCTTGTGGAACTAAAGGATGGAGATGCTGTAAAAAATGGCAATCAAACCAACCAACCACTGAGCGACCGACCAGAGTGCTATTTACGCTGCGGCCGGCCATAAGACACGCGAACGCCAACACGTTTGCTGGCGCCATAAGCATTGGTTAGTAGTTCTTGCCAAAGTGAAATATTATTCGCCGCCTATAGCACCAATTATAGCTGTTTTCGTATGCAAGGCTAACACATAACTCTTTGTCGGTTCTATTGAGCCAACCCATGTTTCTCTTTTTCCCCTCACTAGTTTTGGGATTGTTCTAGTAGATTCTCGTTGATTACTCAGGTTCCGTTTCCTTGGAATTTTTTTCCTGAGTTTTGTTCTAGCTTTTGTGGTTTTTTCTCTGTATTTTCTTTTGGTTATTGCCTGGTCTTTCTTCTGCTTTTCTTGTTCTTCTTCTTTTATTTTTCCTTTTTTTTCCTTTCCTTTTATTTGCCTTTCCCTTTTTCCTTTAATTTTCCATGAACCTTTTTTTAAATTCGTAAAGTGTTTTAAAAAACTACAAACAGTTTTAAAATCATGAGCCTTTTTCAATTTCATGAACATTTACCAAATCACAATACTACTTTCAAATTTGGGTACGTTTTCAGTTTTGTGAAATTCTTCCACATACCTGATTTTTTCAAACCATGAACATTTTCCTAATTTCTGATTTTTTTCAATTTACAACTTTTCTAAAATATGAGATTTTTTTTTTAATTTATGAACTTGTTTCGAGTACATGAACAATTTCCATGTTCATGAAAATTTTCAAATCCTTGAGCGTTTTTCAAACTTGTTAAAAAATTGGAGTTAATCAACATTTTCCAAATTTACAAACATTTTCAAATCCACATTTTTTTAAAATTCATAACTTTTTAAAAATCCATGAGTTGTTTTCTAATTCATGAACTTTTTTGAAATATGCAAACATTTTTTAATTCACAAATAAATTTTGGATTCACTAACAGTTTTTCCTACTCAAAAATATTTATCTTCAAATTGCGATCTATTTTGACTTCACAAATACTTTTTTGAATTCGTTAACGTTTTGAACCTGTGCAAAATGGGAATTCATTCTTTTCTGGAACGGATACCTTGATGGTCTTTTACTAGCTTGTGCAACTGAACGATACTTTTCATTTAAATTTTGTATGAACTTGTGTTTTTCAAATTCATTAAGTCTTTAAAAAGCACAAAGAATTCTAGAATTCATGAGCCTTTTTAAATTTTGTGAACATTTCCAAATCCCTAAACTTCTTTCAAATTTGTGGATGTTTTCAAATTTAGGAACTTTTTTCAATTTTGTGAACTTTCTCAAATCCTCAAAAATAATCAAACGTGAATTTTAATCGAATCTGCAAGTTCTTTTTTCAAATTCATGAACTAAACCAAATAGCCCTTTGCATGTGTGTGCTTTCCGCTTATTTACAATTCATGCAAGTATTCCTTTTGCATGAATATTGTCTTATGTATGTGTCAGAGTCTTGGATCTGCGTCCAAGAAACTTCTCCAATAACTAGGGTTCGAACTCTGGGTAGCTTTGCTTGGCGACCTACGACACAACGACAACTACGACGGAATCACGACGGGCACGCTGGCTCTCACCGGACACGAAGGGGACACGCGAGCTACCTAGGTTAGGGCCACTATGTTGGTGTAATACCCTACTCCTTCCTGTGTTGGATTGCTCTGTAATGGAGAGCATGTGGCTCGATGTAGACAAGAGGTTGGGGAGAATGGCTCAATCCCCTTACATGGAGGTGGCCCTACCCCTTTTGTAGTGCCTTGGTCCTCTTTCCCGAGAATATCAACGGGAAAGGGTGGCCATAGGGTGGAAATTCAAAGGGGGACACGCGCCCAGGCTTATCCTGACTAAAGGCGGTCTCAACCTGGTAAAGTAGTCGTCCTGATGCGCTGGTGGGCTCGGCGATGACATCCGCCCTGGCTCACCGATCCGTCTTGATCTTCTTTCACCAAAGAGGAAATGCTTTGGGACTTGCTTTGGAGGAAGCAGACGCCTGATACGTCTCCATCGTATCTACTTTTCCAAACACTTTTGTTCTTGTTTTGGACTCTAATTTGCATGATTTGAATGGAACTAATCCGGACTGACGCTGTTTTCAGCAGAATTGCCATGGTGTTATTTTTGTGCAAAAATCAAAGTTCTCGGATTGACTTGAAAATTTATGGAGAATTTTTATGGAGTATATAAAAAATATTGGCGAAAGAATATACCAGAGGGGGCCACCCAAGAGCCACAAGCTCAAGGAGCGTGCCCACCCCCTAGGGCGCGCCCTATTGTTGGAAATATGCCTTAGAGGCAATAATAAAGTGGTTATTATTATATTTCCTTAATCATGATAAAGGTTTATTATTCATGCTATAATTGTATTGATTGGAAACTTAAATACATGTGTGAATACATAAACAAATACCAAGTCCCTAGTAAGCATCTACTAGACTAGCTCATTGATCAAAAGATGGTTAAGGTTTCCTCACCATAGACATGAATTGTCATTTGATAACGAGATCACATCATTAGGAGAATGATGTGATGGACAAGACCCATCCGTTAGCTTAGCATATGATCATTCAGTTTATTGCTACTGCTTTCTTAATGTCAAATACACATTCCTTCGACCATGAGATCATGCAACTCCCGGACTCCGGAGGAATACCTTGTGTGCTATCAAACGTCACTTCGTAACTGGGTGATCATAAGGGTGCTCTACAGGTATCTCCGAATGTGTTTGTTGAGTTGGCGTGAATCGAGATTAGGATTTGTCACTCCATATGACGGAGATGTATCTATGGGCCATCTCGGTAATACATCATCACAAGAAGCTTGCAAGCAAAGTGACTAAGGAGTTAGTGACAAGATGATGTATTATCCAACGAGTAAAGAGACTTACCGGTAACGAGATTGAACTAGATATGGAGATACCAACGATCGAATCTCGGGCAAGTAACATACTGACGGACAAAGGGAACTACATATGTTGTCATAAAGGTTCGACCGATAAAGATCTTCATAGAATATGTAGGAACTAATATGGGCATCCAGGTCCGGCTATTGGTTATAGACCGGAGAAGCGTCTCGGTCATGTCTACATCATTCTCGAACCCGTATGGTCCGCACGCTTAATGTTCGTTGACGATATAGTACTATGTGAATTATGTATGTTGGTAACCGAATGTTGTTTGGAGTCCCGGATAAGATCACATACATTACTAGGAGCTCCAGAATGGTCTGAAGGTAAAGATTGATATATAGGATGATAGTATTTGGTCTCCGGAAGAGTTTCAGAAAGCACCGGATTATTATCATCAGAGTGCCAGAAGGGGTTCCAGGAGGCCACCGGTAAGTTATACCTACTTGGTGGGCCTCATGGGCCAAAGGAGGGAGGCGCACCAGCCAACAAGGGACTGGGCGTGCTCCATTTCCCCTGCCCATGCACTGAAGGAAGGAGGGGGCGCCCTAGGGCAGCTGCCCCCTTTCCTTCCTCCCCCATGCACCAAATATGGAAGGGGGTGCGCCTGAGGCAGGGCAGCTGTCGGCCCCCCTCCTGCCTTCTCCTTCACGCCTAAAGGAAGGAAGGGGGGCACACCTAGGCCTGCCTCCTCTCCCCCCACCTATATATATGAGAGGAGGGGAGGGGCAACACATACCACGAATCCCCAAGCCATGTGCGCCCCCCCCCTCTCCCTCTAGTTCGTCCTTCGTCCAAATCCGTTGTGCTTAACGAAGCCCTGCGGAAAAGTTTCACCACCGCCGTCACCACGCCGTCGTGCTGCCGGAACTCATATAATACTTCTCCCCTCTTGCTGGATCAAGAAGGCAAGGACATCATCAAGCTGAACGTGTGCTAAAAGCGAAGGTGTCGTGCGTTTGGTGCTTGATTGGAACGGATCGTGAAGGTGTACGACTGCATCAACCGCGTTGATAAAAGCTTCCGCTTAGTGATCTACAAGGGTATGTAGATGCTCTCCCCCTCTCGTAGCTATGCATCTCCATGGATAGATCTTGAGTGTGCATAGATTTTTTTGTTTTCCATGCAACATTTCCCATCAGTGGTATGAGAGCCAGTTATATGCATAGACAATATGCATGAGTAGAACACAAAGGAGTTGTGGGCGGTGATGTTCATATTGCTTACCTCCAATGTCTTATTTTGATTCAGCGATATTGTGGGATGAAGTGGCTCGGACCAACCTTACATGTCCACACACATTAGACCGGTTCCACCGACTAACATGCAACTTATTTTGCATAAAGGTGGCTAGCGGTGTTTGTCTCTCCCAATTTAGTTGAGTCTTATTTGACTACGGCGGTCCTTGCAAAAGGTTAAAAAGCAACTTGTTAATCACCTTGTGGTTTTGGTAGGTAAGAACGGTTCTTGCTAGTTGCCCATAGCAGCCACGTAAAATTTGCAACAACAGAGTAGAGGATGTCTAACTTGTTTTTGCAGAGCATGTTGTGATGTGATATGGTCAAGACGTGATATGATATATGTTGATGTATGAGATGATCATGTTTTGTAATAAGTTCACGACTTGCATGTCGATGAGTACAACAACAGACATGAGCCTTAGGGTTGTCTTTAATTATTGTATGACCTGCGTGTCAATCAGTTAGCACCATGTAATTGCTTTACTTTATCGCTATGCATTAGCAATAGTTGTAGAAGCAATAGTTGACGAGGTGACCCCGGTGCAACGATGGAGATCAAGGTGTCGTGCCAATGACGATGGAAATCATGTCGTTACTTTGGAGATGGAGATCAAAAGCACAAGACGATGATGGCCATATCATATCACATTTCTTATTGCATGTGATGTTTATCCTTTATGCATCTTATTTTGCTTAGAACGACGTTAACATTATAAGATGATCCCTTCACTTAATTTCAAGATAAAAGTGTTTTCTTCGAGTACGCACCATTGCCAAAGTTCATCGTTTTGAAGCATCTCGTGATAATCGGGTGTGATAGATTCTATGTTCACATACAATGGGTGTAAGCCAGTCTTGCACATGCAGAATACTTGGGTTAAACATGACGAAGCTAGCATGTACAGACATGCTCTCGGAACACTAGAGACCGAAAGGTCGAACATGAGTCATATAGTAGATATGATCAACATAGAGATGTTCACCATTGAAAACTAATCATCTCACGTGATGATCGGACATGGGTTAGTTGATTTGGATCATGTATCACTTAGACAACTTGAGGGATGTTGATTTAAGTGGGAGTTCATTAGTAATTTGATTAATAAAACTAAAATTTATCATGAACTTAGTCCTAATAGTTTTCGCAAATCTATGTTGTAGATTAATGGCCCATGCTTCTGTTCCCTTGAATTTTAATGTGTTCCTAGAAAAAGCTAAGCTGAAAGATGATGATAGCAATGATGTCTACTACACAACCATCTTCTTGTAGACTCGTGTTGGGCCTCCAAGCGCAGAGTTTTGTAGGATAGTAGCAAATTTCCCTCAAGTGGATGACCTGAGGTTTATCAATCCGTGGGAGGCGTAGGATGAAGATGGTCTCTCTCAAACAGCCCCGCAACCAAATAACAAAGAGTCTCTTGTGTTCCCAACACACCCAATACAATGGTAAATTGTATAGGTGCACTAGTTCGGCGAAGAGATGGTGATACAAGTGATAGTAGATAAAGGTTTTTGTAATCTGAAAAAGTCACTCCAAAGTTCCTATCGCGGAGAACATAAGATGAAATTGCTTGTAAGGTACGAAACCACCTCAAAGTTATTCTTTCCGATCAATCCATTGAGCTATTCCTATAAGTGTCACAAACAACCCTAGAGTTCGTAGTAAAATAACACCATATGACACACATCAATCAACCCTAATGTCACCTAGATACTCAAATGTCACCACAAGTATCAGTGGGTCAATTATACGATATGCATCAAACAACTTCAGATTCATAATATTCAATCCAACACAAAGAACCTCAAAGAGTGCCCCAAGATTCCTACCAGAGAAACAAGGACGAAAACGTGCATCAACCCCTATGCATATATTACCCCAATGTCACCTGGGAATCCACGAGTTGAGTGCCAAAACATACATCAAGTGAATCAATAGAACACCCCACTATCACCATGGGTATCTGATACGTCTCCAACGTATCTATAATTTTTGATTGCTCCATGCTATATTATCTATTGTTTTGAATGTTTATGGGCTTTATTATACACTTTTATATCATTTTTGGGACTAACCTATTAACCCAGAGCCCGGTGCCAGTTTCTGTTTTTACCCTGTTTTAGGGTTTCGAAGAAAAGGAAAATCAAACGGAGTCCAATTGACCTGAAACTTCACGGAACTAATTTTTGGAAGGAAAGAAGCCCAGAAGATTTGGAGTGCACGTCGGGGGATCTGCGAGGAGGTCACGAGGCAAGGGGGCGCGCCCACCCCCTGGGCGTGCCCTCCACCCTCGTGAGCCCCTCGTGGCCCCCCTGACGTACTTCTTCCGCCTATATATCTCCATATACCCTAAAAACATTCGTGAGCACAATAGATTGGGAGTTCCGCTGCCAGAAGCATCCGTAGCCACCGAAAGCCAATCTAGACCCGTTCCGGCACCCTGCCGGAGGGGGCAATCCTTCTCCGGTGGCCATCTTCATCATCCCGGTGCTCTCCATGACGAGGAGGGAGTAGTTCTCCCTCGAGGCTGAGGGTATGTACCAGTAGCTATGTGTTTGATCTCTCTCTCTCGTGTTCTTGAGATGATACGATCTTGATGTATCGCGAGCTTTGCTATTATATTTGGATCCTATGATGTTTCTTCCCCCCTCTACTCTCTTGTAATGAATTGAGTTTCCCCTTTGAAGTAATCTTATCGGATTGAGTCTTTAAAGATTTGAGAACACTTGATGTATGTCTTGCCATGCGTATCTGTGGTGACAATGGGATACCACGTGATTCACTTGATGTATGTTTTGGTGATCAACTTGCGGGTTCCGCCCATGAACCTATGCATAGGGGTTGGCACACGTTTTCATCATGATTCTCCGGTAGAACTTTGGGGCACTCTTTGAGGTCCTTTGTGTTGGTTGAATAGATGAATCTGAGACTGTGTGATGCATATCGTATAATCATACCCATGGATACTTGAGGTGACATTGGAGTATCTAGGTGACATTAGGGTTTTGGTTGATTTGTGTCTTAAGGTGTTATTCTAGTACGAACTCTAGGGCTGTTTGTGACACTTATAGGAATAGCCCAATGGATTGATTGGAAAGAATAACTTTGAGGTGGTTTCGTACCCTACCATAATCTCTTTGTTCGTTCTCTGCTATTAGTGACTTTGGAGTGACTCTTTGTTGCTTGTTGAGGGATACTTATGTGATCCAATTATGATATTATTGTTGAGGGAACTTACACTAGCGAAAGTATGAACCCTAGGCCTTGTTTCAACGCATTGCAATATCGTTTATGCTCACTTTTATCATTAGTTACCTTGCTATTTTTATAATTTCATATTACAAATACCTTTATATACTATCCATATACCACTTGTATCACCATCTCTTCGCCGAACTAGTGCACCTATACAAATTACCATTGTATTGGGTGTGTTGGGGACACAAGAGACTCTTTGTTATTTGGTTGCATTGTTGCTTGAGAGAGACCATCTTCATCCTACGCCTCCCACGGATTGATAAACCTTAGGTCATCCACTTGAGGGAAATTTGCTACTGTCCTAGAAACCTCTGCACTTGGAGGCCCAACAACGTCTACAAGAAGAAGGTTGTGTAGTAGACATCAAGCTCTTTTCTGGCGCCGTTGCCGGGGAGGTGAGTGCTTGAAGGTATATCTTTAGATCTTGCAATCGAGTCTTTTAGTTTCTTGTTTTATCACTAGTTTAGTTTATAAAAGAAAACTATAAAAAATGGAATTAAGTTTACCTCATCCGCTTCATCTTTTTAATATCTTTCGTGAGTATGATGGAAATGAAAATTGTGCTCAAGTGCTAGAAGAAGAATGCATTAGAATGTTTGGAACTAAATATTTGAATGATGAGCATGATTGCAATGTTGTTAGTACGAATTCTTTGAATATCCATGACACTAATGATGATTGCACTAGTTATGATGAAAATGTCTCCTATAAACATGTCAATTTTTGTGGAGTGCATTGGGTTTGTGAGTACACACCAAATAGAGAAGATAGATATTGCAAGAATCATAAGTACTTAGAAACTAAATTATTGCAAGAAGAGCTAGATGATTGTGCTGAAAATTTAAATTTTCTTGGCCATACTTGTGAGCTTTGTAATGAACGTGGTCATTTAATTATCCGATGCAAATTGTTTCATGATCTAATCGTGTCCAAAAATTGTGATGACTTGATTTCCCTTGCACATTATAATGAACTTAGTTTTCTTATGGGTTATGAAGAAATGAAACGTATAACTAAGGATATTCCAAAATTTTCCCTTGATAAACTTCTTGATTTTGATCTAGAGAAATTTATATGTATTGTGCGGTGAATTGCATTGAAAATCCTTATATTGCCAATTACATAAAGAAAAGAAAACAAATAGAAGATGAAGAGAATACTAATGAAAGGGAAGAGACTTCTCAATATCCTCCTATTATTTCTTATGATGAATCAGGTAACGAGGAGGAGCCTCCTATTCAACCAATCTCACTAATAAGGAGCTCCAAAAAGATGATTGAACCCACACATGATGTGGTGAAGAAGAAGAAAAGAAAAAGGAAGAGAGGTAAAAAGATATCTCTCTCAAATAATGCTGCTCCTATTACTATTGTGCCTCATGAAAATATAATTGTGGAAGATAATGATACTTCTTATGATCTTGAAAATCTTTTTGGCACTTGCTTGGAAGAATATGATAATTGCTATACTATTGGTGCTATCCATACTATTGATGATGAAAGTGATTATGCTTATGATATGAAAAGGCCCAAGCTTGGGGATGCTATGTTTGATGAAGATGATGTTTTTGAGAATATATTTGCTGCAATTAATGTTTGTCCCAAGCTTGGGGAAGCTATGATTAATGAAGATGATATTTTTAGTCTCCCAAGTTTTGATATGCAAGTTTATAATGATGATAGCATGCCTCCTACTTATGATGATTATTGTGATGATACTTATGCTATAAAAAGTAGTGATTATATTTATAAAACTTGTCATGATTATGATTACCCCTTCTCTGAACATTACTCTTTTAGTGTGGAAACAATTTATAGTATTCAAGTTTCCTATGATACTCCCACTATTCCGAATGAGAAGAATTTTGCTTATGTGGAGAGTAATAAATTTTCTATGCTTGTAGATCATGAAAAGAATGCTTTAGGTACTGGTTATATTGTTAAATTCTTTCATGATGCTACTGAAAATTATTATGAGGGAGGAATTTATGCTTGTAGGAATTGCAATAATACCAAGTTTCCTTTCTATGTGCTTAAAGTTTTGAAGTTATGCTTGTTTTGCCTTCCTATGCTAGTTGATTACTGTTCCCATAAGTTGTTTGCTCACAAAATCCCTATGCATAGGAAGCATGTTAGACTTAAATGTGGTAGTCATATTCTTCATGACGCTCTCATTCTTATCCTTTATGTGAGCATCATTGAAATCATCATGCCTAGCTAGGGGCGTTAAACGATAGCGCTTGTTGGGAGTCAACCCAACTTTATTTTTGTTCCTTGCTTTTTGTTCCTGTTTAGTAATAAATAATTCATCTAGCCTATGTTTAGATGTGGTTTTATGCTTTTAATTAGTGTTTGTGCCAAGTAGAACCTTTGGGAAGACTTGGGGAAAGTCTTTGCGATCATGCTGTAAAAACCAGAAACTTTAGCACTCACGAGAATTGCTGCCATTTTTATTTGGAGAGTTCTATTTAGTTAATTATTTTTGAAGATGATTAATAGATAAATTACTCAGGTCCAGCAATTTATTTGAGAACTTTATGAGTTCCATAAGTATATGTTTGATTCAGATTACTACAGACTGTTCTGTTTTTGACAGATTCTGTTTTTCATGTGTTGTTTACTTATTTTGATGAATCTATGGCTAGTAAAAGAGTTTATAAACCATAGAGAAGTTGTAATACATTAGGTTTAACACCAATATAAATAAAGAATGAGTTCATTACAGTACCTTGAAGTGGTGATTTATTTTCTTATACTAACGGAGCTTACGAGTTTTCTATTAAGTTTTGTGTTGTGAAGTTTTCAAGTTTTGGGTAAGGATTCAATGGGCTATGGAATAAGGAGTGGCAAGAGTCTAAGCTTGGGGATGCCCAAGGCACCCCAAGGTAATATTCAAGGACAACCAAGAGCCTAAGCTTGGGGATGCCCCAGAAGGTATCCCCTCTTTCGTCTTCGTTCATCGGTAACTTTACTTGGAGCTATATTTTTATTCACCACATGATATGTGTTTTGCTTGGAGCGTCCATTTATTTTGTTAGGATTTTATTTATGTTATTTAAACAATGTTTTTCATCTTTTATTTCAATAAAATTGGCATTGATAGCCTTTACTATGCCTATTTTAGAAGTCCACATGTTGCTGTTTGAAAACAGAAAGTTTACCGCTGTTGCAATAATTCCCTAGAAAAGTCAGAATGTGATAAATTATTGAAACCTTTTGCATATTAATCTCTGATAAATTTACTACAGTGGGAATTTTCTTTCATAATTTTTGGAGCTATGGAAGTATGGATGTTGCTGCATTCTTTACAGACTATCCTGTTTAGGCAGATTGCTGTTATGTTTGCATTGTTTGCATATGTTTGCTTCTTTAATGATTCTATTTGAGGATAGGACTATTAAATATGCAGAGGCATTTAGTATGAAATGTTGAATAATAATTTTAGTGATTTTCTACAGTAGAGTATGATAAGGTTTTTGCAATGGTTTATCCTAACTTATCTCACGAGTCCTTGTTGAGTTTTGTGTGGATGAAGCTTTTGAGATTTAGGGAGACCGTGATATGAGAGGAATTAAGGAGACACAAAATCTCAAGCTTGGGGATGCCCAAGGCACCACAAGATAATATTTCAAGAAGTCTCAAGCGTCTAAGCTTGGGGATGCCCCGGTTGGCATCCCACCTTTCTTCTTCAACAACTATCGGTTAGTTTCGGTTGATCCTAAGTTTTTGCTTCTTCACATGATGTTTTCCATTCTTAGAATGTTATTTTATTTAGTTTTGCTTGCTGTTTGAATAAAATACCAAGATCTGAAATTATTAAATGTTATAGAGTCTTCACATAGTTGCATAATTATTCGACTACTCATTGGTCTTCACTTATATCTTTCGGAGTAGTTTGTCATTTTCCCTAGTGCTTCACTTATATCTTTTAGAGCATGGTGGTAGTTTTATTTTATAGAAATAGGTGAACTCTCATGCGTCACTTATATTATTTTGAGAGTCTTAATAGCATGGTAATTTGCTTAAAATCCTAATATGCTAGGTATTCAAGAATAATAAAATTCTCTTATGAGTGTGTTGAATACTATGAGAAGTTTGATACTTGATGATTGTTTTGAGATATGAGGATGGTAATATTAGAGTCATGCTAGTTGAGTAGTTGTGAATTTGAGAAATACTTGTGTTGAAGTTTGTGATTCCCGTAGCATGCACGTATGGTGAACCGTTATGTGATGAAGTCGGAGCATGATTTATTTATTGATTGCCTTCCTTATGAGTGGCGGTCGGGGACGAGCGATGGTCTTTCCCTACCAATCTATCCCCCTAGGAGCATGCGCGTAGTACTTTGTTTTGATAACTAATAGATTTTTGTAATAAGTATGTGAGTTCTTTATGACTAATGTTGAGTCTATGGATTATACGCACTCTCACCCTTCCACCATTGCTAGCCTCTCTAGTACCGCGCAACTTTCGCCGGTACCATAAACCCACCATATACCTTCCTCAAAACAGCCACCATACCTACCTATTATGGCATTTCCATAGCCATTCCGAGATATATTGCCATGCAACTTTCCACCGTTCCGTTTATTATGACACGCTCCATCCTTGTCATATTGCTTTGCATGATCATGTAGTTGACATCGTATTTGTGGCAAAGCCACCGTTCATAATCCTTTCATACATGTCACTCATGAGTCATTGCACATCCTGGTACACCACCGGAGGCATTCATATAGAGTCATATCTTGTTCTAAGTATCGAGTTGTAATTCTTGAGTTGTAATTAAATAAAAGTGTGATGATCATCATTATTAGAGCATTGTCCCAGTGAGGAAAGGATGATGGAGGCTATGATTCCCCCACAAGTCGGGATGAGACTCCGGACGAAAATAAATAAATAAAAGAGGCCAAAGAAGCCCAAAAAAAAGAAAAGAGGCCATAGAAAAAGAGAAGTCCCAAATAAAAAAATAAAAAATGAGAGAAAAAGAGAGAAGGGGCAATGCTACTATCCTTTTACCACACTTGTGCTTCAAAGTAGCACCATGATCTTCATGATAGAGAGTCTCCTATGTTGTCACTTTCATATACTAGTGGGAATCTTTCATTATAGAACTTGGCTTGTATATTCCAATGATGGGCTTCCTCAAAATTCCCTATGTCTTCGTGAGCAAGCAAGTTGGATGCACACCCACTTAGTTTCTTTTTGAGCTTTCATACACTTATAGATCTAGTGCATCCGTTGCATGGCAATCCCTACTCACTCACATTGATATCTATTGATGGGCATCTCCATAGCCTGTTGATACACCTAGTTGATGTGAGACCATCTTCTCCTTTTTGTCTACTCCACAACCACCATTCTATTCCACCTATAGTGCTATGTCCATGGCTCACGCTCATGTATTGCGTGAAGATTGAAAAAGTTTGAGAACATCAAAAGTATGAAACAATTGCTTGGCTTGTCATCAGGGTTGTGCATGATTTAAATATTTTGTGTGGTGAAGATGGAGCTAGCCAGACTATATGATTTTGTAGGGATAACTTTCTTTAGCCATGTTATTTTGAGAAGACATGATTTCTTAGTTAGTATGCTTGAAGTATTATCATTTTTATGCCAATATGAACTTTTGTCTTGAATCTTATGGATCTGAATATTCATGCCACAATTAAGAAGAATTACATTGAAATTATGCCAAGTAGCACTCCGCATCAAAAATTATGTTTTTATCATTTACCTACTCGAGGACGAGCAGGAATTAAGCTTGGGGATGCTTGATACGTCTCCAACATATCTATAATTTTTGATTGCTCCATGCTATATTATCTACTGGTTTGAATGTTTATGGGCTTTATTATACACTTTTATATCATTTTTGGGACTAACCTATTAACCCAGAGCCCTGTGCTAGTTTCTGTTTTTACCCTGTTTTAGGGTTTCGAAGAAAAGGAAAATCAAACGGAGTCCAATTGACCTGAAACTTCACGGAACTCTTTTTTGGAAGGAAAGAAGCCCAGAAGACTTGGAGTAGAACTTGGGGGATCTGTGAGGAGGTCACGAGGCAGGGGGGCGCGCCCACCCCCTGGGCGTGCCCTCCACCCTCGTGAGCCCCTCGTGGCCCCTTGACATACTTCTTCCGCCTATATATCTCCATATACCCTAAAAACATTCGTGAGCACAATAGATTGGGAGTTCCGCTGCTAGAAGCCTCCGTAGCCACCGAAAGCCAATCTAGACCCGTTCTGGCACCCTGCTGGAGGGGGCAATCCTTCTCCGGTGGCCATCTTCATCATCCCGGTGCTCTCCATGACGAGGAGGGAGTAGTTCTCCCTCGGGGCTGAGGGTATGTACCAGTAGCTATGTGTTTGATCTCTCTCTCTCTCTCTCTCTCGTGTTCTTGAGATGATACGATCTTGATGTATCGCGAGCTTTGCTATTATATTTGGATCCTATGATGTTTCTTCCCCCCTCTACTCTCTTGTAATGAATTGAGTTTCCCCTTGAAAGTAATTTTATCGGATTGAGTCTTTAAAGATTTGAGAACACTTGATGTATGTCTTGCCGTGCGTATCTGTGGTGACAACAGGATACCACGTGATTCACTTGATGTATGTTTTGGTGATCAACTTGTGGGTTCTGCCCATGAAGCTATGCATAGGGGTTGGCACACGTTTTTGTCGTGATTCTCCAGTAGAACTTTGGGGCACTCTTTGAGGTCCTTTGTGTTGGTTGAATAGATGAATCTGAGATTGTGTGATGCATATCGTATAATCTTACCCACGGATACTTGAGGTGACATTGGAGTATCTAGGTGACATTAGGGTTTTGGTTGATTTGTGTCTTAAGGTGTTATTCTAGGACGAACTCTAGGGCTGTTTGTGACACTTATAGGAATAGCCCAATGGATTGATTGGAAAGAATAACTTTGAGGTGGTTTCGTACCCTAACATAATCTCTTCATTCGTTCTCCGCTATTAGTGACTTCGGAGTGACTCTTTGTTGCATGTTGAGGGATAGTTATGTGATCCAATTATGATATTATTGTTGAGGTAACTTACACTAGTGAAATTATGAACCCTAGGCCTTGTTTCAACGCATTGCAATACCGTTTACGCTCACTTTTATCATTAGTTACCTTGCTGTTTTTATAATTTCAGATTACAAATACCTTTATCTACTATCCATATACCACTTGTATCACCATCTCTTCGCCGAACTAGTGCACCTATATATATTACCATTGTATTGGGTGTGTTGGGGACACAAGAGACTCCTTGTTATTTGGTTGCAGGGTTGCTTGAGAGAGACCATCTTCATCCTACGCCTCCCACGGATTGATAAACCTTAGGTCATCCACTTGAGGGAAATTTGCTACTGTCCTACAAACCTCTGCACTTGGAGGCCCAACAACGTCTACAAGAAGAAGGTTGTGTAGTAGACATCAGTATCCCACACAAGACATACATCAAGTGTTCTCAAATCCATAATAGTATTCAATCCGATAATAGTGAAACCTCAAAGGTAAAACTCAATTCATCACAAGAAGGTAGAGGGGGAGAAACACCATATGATTCAACTATAATAACAAAGCTGACGGTACATCAAGATTATGCCAAATCAAGAACACGAGAGAGAGAGAGAGAGAGAGAGAGAGAGAGAGATCAAACACATAGCTACCAGTACATACCCTTAGCCGCGAGGGTGAACTACTACCTCCTCGTCATGGAGACCGTCGGGATGATGGAGATGGCCACCAGTGATGGTTTCCCCCTCCGGCAGGGTGCCGGAACGGGCTCCCGATTGGTTTTTCGTGTCTACAGAGGCTTACGGCGGCGGAGCTCCCGATTTAGGTTTATTTCTGGGGGTTTCTATATTTATAGGAATTTTTGGTGTCGAGAACAAGTCAGGGGGATCCACGAGGCGACAAAAAGACAAGGGGGCGCACCCTAGGGGGCGCGCACTCCACCCTTATGGAGGCCTCGTGGCTCTTCTGGCCCAACTCTTTTGCTTCGGGGGCTTCTTCTGGTCCATAAAAAGTCACCGTACAATTTTGCCTCATTTGGACTCCGTTTGATATTCCTTTTCTGCAAAACTCAAAAACAAGGAAAAAACAGAAACTGGCACTAGGCTCTAGGTTAATAGGTTAGTCCCAAAAATAATATAAAATAGCATATAAATGCATATAAAACATCCAAGATGGATAATGTAATAGCATGGAACAATCAAAAATTATAGATACGTTGGAGACGTATCAGGCATCCCCAAGCTTAATTTAGACTCACTCGAGTAGGTAAATGATAAAATAGAACTTTTGATGTGGAATACTACCTAACATATTTATGAATGTAATCTTCTCTACTGTGGCAAGAATATTCAGATCCATAAGATTCAAAACAGAAGTTTAATATTGACATAAAAACAATAATACTTCAAGCATACTATTAAAGCAATCATGTCTTCTCAAAATAACTTGGCCAAAGAAAGTTATCCCTACAAAATCGTATAGTCTGGCTATGCTCCATCTTCATCACACAAAATACTCAAATCATGCGCAACCCCGATGACAAGCCAAGCAATTGTTTCATACTTTTGATGTTCTCAAACCTTTTCAAATTTCACACAATACATGAGCGTGAGCCATGGACATAGCACTATAGGTGGAATAGAATATGGTGGTTGTGGAGAAGACAAGAAGAAGGAGATAGTCTCACATTAAGGAGTATCAACGGGCTATGGAGATGCCCATCAATAGATATCAATGTGAGTGAGTAGGGATTGCCATGGAACGAATGCACTAGAGCTATAAGTGTATGAAAGCTCAAAAAGAAAACTAAGTGGGTGTGCTTCCAACTTGCTTGCTCATGAAGACCTAGGGCATTGTGAGGAAGCCCATCGTTGGAATATAGAAGCCAAGTTCTATAATGAAAAATTCCCACTAGTATATGAAAGTGACAACATAGGATACTCTCTATCATGAAAATCATGGTGCTACTTTGAAGCACAACTATGGTAAAAGGATAGTAACATTGTCCTCTCTCTTTCTCTCTCATTTTTTTGTTTTCTCCTTTTTTCCTTTCTCATTTTTTCGAGACCCTTTTCTCCTTTTTTGGAGACTCTTTTGGCCTCTTTGTTTTTATTTCCTCACACGGGACAGTGTTCTAATAATGATGATAATCACACTTTTATTTACTTACAACTCAAGAATTACAACTCGATACTTAGAACAAAATATGACTCTAAATGAATGCCTTCGGCGGTGTACCTAAAGGAAATATGCCCTAGAGGCAATAATAAAGTTGTTATTTATATTCCCTCATATCATGGTAAATGTTTTTTATTAATGCTAGAATTGTATTAACCGAAAACTTAGTACATGTGGTAATACATAGACAAACAGAGTGTCCCTAGTATGCCTCTACTTGACTAGCTCGTTAATCAAAGATGGTTAAGTTTCCTGACCATAGACATGTGTTTTCATTTGATGAACGGAATCACATCATTATAGAATGATGTGATGGACAAGACCCATCTATTAGCTTAGCATAATGATCGTTTAGTTTTATTGCTATTGCTTTCTTCATGACTTATACATGTTGATCTGACTATGAGATTATGCAACTCCGGAATACCGGAGGAACACCTTGTGTGCAATCAAACGTCACAACGTAACTGGGTGATTATAAAGATGCTCTACAGGTGTCTCCGATGGTGTTTGTTGAGTTGGCATAGATCGATATTACGATTTGTCACTCCATGTATCAGAGAGGTATCTCTGGGCCCTCTCGGTAATACACATCACTATGAGCCTTGCAAGCAATGTGACTAATGAGTTAGTTATGGGATGATGCATTACAGAACGAGTAAAGAGACTTGCCGGTAATGAGACTGAACTAGGTATATGTTGGAAATATGCCCTAGAGGAAATAATAAAATGGTTATTATTGTATTTCATTTTTCACGATAATTGTCTATTGTTCATGCTATAATTGTATTAACCGGAAACCGTAATACATGTGTGAATACATAGACCACAACATGTCCCTAGTAAGCCTCTAGTTGACTAGCTCGTTGATCAATAGATGGTTATGGTTTCCTAACCATGGACATTGGATGTCGTTGATAACGGGATCACATCATTAGGAGAATGATGTGATGGACAAGACCCAATCCTAAGCATAGCACAAGATCGTATAGTTCGTCTGCTAAAGCTTTTCTAATGTCAAGTATCATTTCCTTAGACCATGAGATTTTGCAACTCCCGGATATCGTAGGAATGCTTTGGGTGTGCCAAACGTCACAACGTAACTGGGTAGCTATAAAGGCACACTATGGGTATCTCCGAGAGTGTCTGTTGAGTTGGCACGAATCGAGACTGGGATTTGTCACTCCGTGTGACGGAGAGGTATCTCTAGGCCCACTCGGTAATGCATCCTCATAACGAGCTCAATGCGACTAATGAGTTAGCCACGGGATCATGCATTACGGAACGAGTAAAGAGACTTGAAGGTAACGAGATTAAACGAGGTATGGGGATACCACGATCAAATCTCGGGCAAGTAACATACCGATAGACAAAGGGAATTGTATACGGGATTGATTGAGTCCCCGACATCGTGGTTCATCCGATGAGATCATCGTGGAACATGTGGGAGCCAATATGGGTATCCAGATCCCTCTATTGGTTATTGGCCGGAGAGATGTCTCGGTCATGTCTGTATGGTTCCCGAACCCGTAGGGTCTACACACTTAAGGTTCGGTGACGCTAGAGTTGTTATGGGAAATAGTATGTGGTTACCGAAGGTTGTTCGGAGTCTCGGATGAGATCCCGGACATGACGAGGAGTTCCGAAATGGTCCGGAGGTGAAGATCGATATATTGGACGAAGGGTATTGGAGTCCAGAATTGTTCCGGGGGGTACCGGGTGATGACCAGCGTGTCTGAAAGGGGTTTCGGAGGCCCCGACAAGCGTTGGGGGCCTTATGGGCCAAGGGGAGGGGGCACATCAGCCCACTAAGGGGCTCAGCGCCCCTCCCACCCCATCTCCCGTAACCTGGAGAGGTGGGGGCGCCTCCCCTAGGGCAGCCACCCCTCCCGGCTTGGGGGGCAAGTTTCCTAGGGGTGGGGGCGCCCAAACCCATCTAGGGTTTTCCCTGTGGCCGCCGCCCCTCCCCTAGGGAACCCTAGGGCGCCTCCTCCACCCTCCTTCCCCCTATATATAGTGAGGGAGAGAGAGGGCAGCCGCACCCCTTCCCTGGCGCTGCCCCTCCCTCCTCCAACTCTTCCTTCTCCTCCGTAGAGCTTGGCGAAGCCCTGCAGGAATACCACAAACTCCACCACCACGCCGTCGTGCTGCCGGAGTTCTCCCTCAACTTCTCCTCTCCTCTTGCTGGATCAAGAAGGAGGAGACGTACCTGGGCTGTACGTGTGTTGAACGCGGAGGCGCCGTCCGTTTGGTGCTAGATCGGATCTTCCGCGATTTGAATCGCCGCGAGTACGACTCCATCAACCGCGTTCTTGTAACGCTTCCGCTTAGCGATCTTCAAGGGTATGAAGATGCACTCCCTCTCTCTCGTTGCTAGCATCTCCTAGATTGATCTTGGTGACACGTAGGAAAATTTTGAATTATTGCTACGTTCCCCAGCTGTGGCATCATGAGCTAGGTCTATGCGTAGATTCTATGCACGAGTAGAACAGAAAGCAGTTGTGGGTGATGATTTGTTCAATTTACTTATCGTTACTAGTCTTATCTTGATCCGGCGGAATTGTGGAATGAAGCGGCCCGGACCGACTTTACACGTACGCTTACGTGAGACATGTTCCACCGACTGACATGCACTTGATGCATAAGGTGGCTGGCGGGTGTCTGTCTCCCCAACTTTAGTCAGATCGGATTCAATGAAAAGGGTCCTTATGAAGGGTAAATAGCAATTGGCATATCACCGTTGTGGTTTTGCGTAGGTAAGAAACATTCTTGCTAGAAACCCATAGTAGCCACGTAAAACATGCAACAACAATTAGAGGACGTCTACCTTGTTTTCGCAGGGTATGCTATGTGATGTGATATGGCCAAAAGGATATGATGAATGATATATGTGATGTATGAGATTGATCATGTTCTTGTAATAGGAATCACGACTTGCATGTCGATGAGTATGACAGTCAGCAGGAGCCATAGGAGTTGTCTTAATTTATTTATGACCTGTGTGTCAATGAAAATGCCATGTAATTATTTTACTTTATTGCTAACCGTTAGCCATAGTAGTAGAAGTAATAGTTGGCGAGGCAACTTCATGAAGACACGATGATGGAGATCATGATGATGGAGATCATGGTGTCATGCCGGTGACGATGGTGTTCATGCCGCGCCTCAAAGATGGAGATCAAAGGCGCAAGATGATATTGGCCATATCATGTCACTTTATGATTTGCATGTGATGTTTGTCATGTTTACATCTTATTTGCTTAGAACAACGGTAGCATAAATAAGATGATCCCTCACTAAAATTTCAAGAAAGTCTTCCCCCTAACTGTGCACCATTGCGAAGGTTCGTTGTTTCGAAGCACCATGTGATGATCGGGTGTGATAGATTCTAACGTTCGCATATAACGGGTGTAAGCCAGATTTACACATGCGAAACACTTAGGTTGACTTGACGAGCCTAGCATGTACAGACATGGCCTCGGAACACAAGAGACCGAAAGGTCGAACATGAGTCATATAGTAGATATGATCAACATGAAGATGTTCACCGATGATGACTAGTCCGTCTCACGTGATGATCGGACACGGCCTAGTTGACTTGGATCATGTATCACTTAGATGACTAGAGGGATGTCTATCTAAGTGGGAGTTCATTAAATAATCAGATGAACTTAATTATCATGAACATAGTCAAAAGGTCTTTGCAAATTATGTCATAGCTTACACTTTAGTTCTACTGTTTAAGATATGTTCCTAGAGAAAATTTAGTTGAAAGTTGATAGTAGAAATTATGCGGACTGGGTCCGTCAACTGAGGATTATCCTCATTGCCGCGCAGAAGGCTTATGTCCTTAATGCACCGCTCGGTGTGCTGGACCTCGAGCGTCGTATGTAGATGTTGGGAAACATCTGACATACGTGTTTTGATGACTACGTGATAGTTCAGTGCGTAATGCTAACAATTTAGAATTGTGGCACCAAAGACGTTTTTGAAATGTCGCAGAACATATGAGATGTTACAAAGACTGAAATTGGGATTTCAGACTAGTGCCCACGTCAAGAGGTATGAGACCTCTGACAAGTTTCTTAAGCCTGCAAACTAAGGGAGAAAAGCTCAATCGTTGAGCATGTGCTCAGATTGTCTGAGTACTACAATCGCTTGAATCGGGTGGGAGTTAATCTTCCAGATGAGGTAGTGATGGTTCTCCATAGTCATTGCCACCAAGCTATTAGAGCTTCGTGATGAACTATAACATATCAGGGATAGACATGATGATCCTTGAGCAAATCGCGATGTTTGACACCGCGAAAGTAGAAATCAAGTAGGAGCATCAATTGTTGATGGTTAAACCACTAGTTTCAAGAAGGGCAAGGGAAAGAAGGGATACTTCATGAAACGACAAATCAGTTGCTGCTCTAGTGAACAAACCCAAGGTTGAACCCAAACCCGAGACTAAGTGCTTATGTAATGAGGGGAACGGTCACTAAAGCAGAACTACCCTAGATACTTGGTAGATGAGAAGGCTGGCAAGGTCGACAGAGGTATTTTGAATACACGTTATATTATTGTGTACTTTACTAGTACTCCTAGTAGCACCAGGGTAAAAATACCGGTTCGGTTGCTAAGTGTTAGTAACTCGAAATAAAAGGCTGCGGAGACTAGCTAAAGGTGAGATGACGATATGTGTTGGAAGTGTTTCCAAGGTTGATGTGATCAAACATCGCACGCTCCCTCTACCATCGGGATTGGTGTTAAACCTAAATAATTGTTATTTGGTGTTTGCGTTGAGCATAGACATGACTGGATTATGTTTATCGCAATACGGTTATTCATTTAAGGAGAATAATGGTTACTCTGTTTATTTGAATAATACCTTCAATGGTCTTGCACCTAAAATGAATGGTTTATTGAATCTCGATCGTAGTGATACACATGTTCATGCCAAAAGATATAAGATAGTAATGGTAGTACCACATACTTGTGGCACTGCCATTTGAGTCATGTTGGTATAAAACGCATGAAGAAGCTCCATGTTGATGGATCTTTGGACTCACTCGTTTTTGAAAAGATTGAGACATGCGAACCATGTCTATTGGTAGATATGCATGAAGAAACTCCATACAGATGGATCGTTTGGACTCACTTGATTTTGAATCACTCAAGACATGCAAATCATACCACATGGGCAAGATGACTGAAAGGCCTCATTTTCAGTAAGATGGAACAAGAAAGCAACTTGTTGGAAGTAATACATTTTGACGTGTGCAGTCCAATGAGTGCTGAGGCACGTAGTGGATATCGTTATGTTCTTACTTCACAGATGATTTGAGTAGATGCTGAGCATATTTACTTGATGAAACACAAGTCTGAATTATTGAAAGGTTTAAGTAATTTCAGAGTGAAGTTGAAGAACGTCATGACAAGATGATAAAATATCTATGATATGATCATAGAGATGAATATCTGAGTTACGAGTTTGGCACACAATTAAGACATTGTGGAAATTGTTTCACAACTAATACCGCCTGGAACACCATAGTGTGATGGTGTGTCCGAACATCATAACTGCACCCTACTGGATATGGTGCATACCATGATGTCTCTTATCGAATTACCACTATCATTTATGGGTTAGGCATTAGAGACAACCCCATTCACTTTAAATAGGGCACCACGCAATTCCGTTGAGACAACACTGTATGAACTATGGTTTAGAAAAACCTAAGCTGTCGTTTCTTAAAAGTTTGGGGCTGCGACGGTTATGTGAAAAAGTTTCAGGCTGATAAGCTCGAACCCAAAGCGGATAAATGCATCTTCATAGAATACCCAAAACAGTTGGGTATACCTCCTATTTCAGATCTGGAAGCAAAAGTGATTGTTTCTAGAAACGGGTCCTTTCTCGAGGAAAAGTTTCTCTCGAAAGAATTGAGTGGGAGGATGATGGAGACTTGATGAGGTTATTGAACCGTCACTTCAACTAGTGTGTAGCAGGGCACATGAAGTTGTTCCTATGGCACCTACACCAATTGAAGTGGGAGCTTATGATAGTGATCATGAAACTTCGGATCAAGTCACTACCAAACCTCATAGGTTGCGTACTACTACAGAGTGGTACGTAATCCTGTCTTGGAAGTCATGTTGCTAGACAACATTGAACCTACGAGCTATGGAGAAGCGATGGTGGCCCGGATTCTGACGAATGGCTCGAGGCCATAAAATCCGAGAGATGATCCATGTATAAAAACAAAGTATACACTTTGGAAGAACTACTTGATGGTCGTAAGGCTGTTGGGTGCAGATGGATTTTAAAAGGAAGATGGACAATGATGGTAAGTGTCACCATTAAGAAAGCTCGACTTGTCGTTAAGATGTTTTCCGACAAGTTCAAGGAGTTGACTACGATGAGACTTGCTCACTCATAGCGATGCTAAGAGTCTGTTGGAATTATGTTAGCAGTTACTGCATTATTTATGAAATCTTGCAGATAGGATGCCAAAACATTGTTTCCTCGATGATTTTCTTGAGGAAAGGTTGTATGTGATACAACCAGAAGGTTTTGTCAATCCTAGAAGATGCTAACAAGTATGCAAAGCTCCAGCAATCCTTCTATGGACTGGAGTAAGCATCTCGGAGTTGGAATGTACACTTCGATGAGATGATCAAAGATTTTGGGTTTATACAAAGTTTATGAGAAACTTGTATTTCCAAAGAAGTGAGTGGGAGCACTATAGAATTTTTGATGAGTATATGTTGTTAACATATTGTTGATCAAAAATGATGTAAAATTTCTGTAAAGCATACAGGGTTATTTGAAAAGTGTTTTTCAATGGAAAACCTGGATTAAGCTACTTGAACATTGAGCATAAAGATCTATAAGGATAGATCAAAAACGCTTAATAGTACTTTCAAATGAATACATACCATGACAAGATTTTGAAGGAGTTCAAAATAGATCAGCAAAGAAGGAGTTCTTGGCTGTGTTACAAGGTGTGAGTATTGAGTAAGACTCAAGACCTGACCACGGCAGAAGAGAGAGAAAGGACGAAGGTCATCCCCTATGCTTTAGATGTAGGCTCTACAGTATGCTATGCTATGTACCGCACCTGAAGTGTGCCTTGCCATGAGTCATTCAAGGGGTACAAGAGTGATCCAGGAATGGATCACATGACAACGGTCGAACTTGTCCTTAGTAACTAGTGGACTAAGGAATTTTCTTGATTATGGAGGTGGTAAAAGAGTTCGTCGTAAAGGGTTACGTTAATGCAAACTTTGACACTAATCCAGATGACTCTGAATAGTAAACCGGATTCGTATAGTAGAGCAGTTATTTGGAATAGCTCCAAGTAGCGCGTGGTAGCTGCATCTACAAGATGACATAGAGATTTGTAAAGCACACATGGATCTGAAAGGTTCAGACCCATTGACTAATAAACCTCTTTCGCAAGTGAGATATGAACAAACCCCATGGGTGTTGGATTCATTACAATCACATAGTGATGTGAACTAGATTATTGACTCAGTGCAATTGGGAGACTGTTGGAAATATGCCCTAGAGGCAATAATAAAATGGTTATTATTGTATTTCCTTGTTCATGATAATTGTCTATTGTTCATGCTATAATTTTATTAACCGGAAACCGTAATACATGTGTGAATACATAAACCACAACATGTCCCTAGTAAGCCTCTAGTTGACTAGCTCGTTGATCAATAGATGGTTATGGTTTCCTAACCATGGACATTGGATGTCGTTGATAACGGGATCACATCATTAGGAGAATGATGTGATGGACAAGACCCAATCCTAAGCATAGCACAAGATCGTATAGTTCGTCTGCTAAAGCTTTTCTAATGTCAAGTATCATTTCCTTAGACCATGAGATTTTGCAACTCCCGGATATCGTAGGAATGCTTTGGGTGTGCCAAACGTCACAATGTAACTGGGTGGCTATAAAGGCACACTACGGGTATCTCCGAAAGTGTCTGTTGAGTTGGCACGAATCGAGACTGGGATTTGTCACTCCATGTGACGGAGAGGTATCTCTGGGCCCACTCGGTAATGCATCATCATAACGAGCTCAATGTGACTAATGAGTTAGCCATGGGATCATGTGTTATGTAACGAGTAAAGAGACTTGCTGGTAACGAGATTGAACGAGGTATGGGGATACCACGATCAAATCTTGGGCAAGTAACATACCGATAGACAAATGAATCCCCGACATCGTGGTTCATCTGATGAGATCATCGTGGAACATGTGGGAGCCAACATGGGTATCCAAATCCCGCTATTGGTTATTGGCCGGAAAGATGTCTCGGTCATGTCTGCATGGTTCCCGAACCCGTAGGGTCTACACACTTAAGGTTCGGTGACGCTAGAGTTGTTATGGGAAATAGTATGTGGTTACCGAAGGTTGTTCGGAGTCTCGGATGAGATCCCGGACGTGACAAGGAGTTCTGGAATGGTTCGGAGGTGAAGATCGATATATTGGACGAAGGGTATTGGAGTCTGAAATTGTTCCGGGGGTACCGGGTGACGACCAGCGTGTCCGAAAGGGGTTTCGGAGGCCCCGGCAAGCGTTGGGGGGGGGGGCTTATGGGCCAAGGGGAGGGGCACATCAGCCCACTAAGGGGCTGAGAGCCCCTCCCACCCCATCTCACGTAACCTGGAGAGGTGGGGGCGCCTCCCCTAGGGCAGCCACCCCTCCCGGCTTGGGGGGCAAGTTTCCTAGGGGTGGGGGTGCCCAAACCCATCTAGGGTTTTCCCTGTGGCCGCCGCCCCTCCCCTAGGGAACCCTAGGGCGCCCCCTCCACCCCCTTCCCCCTATATATAGTGAGGGAGAGAGAGGGCAGCCGCACCCCTTCCCTGGCGCAGCCCCTCCCTCCTCCAACTCTTCCTTCTCCTCCGTAGAGCTTGGCGAAGCCCTGCAGGAATACCACAAACTCCACCACCACGCCGTCGTGCTGTCGAAGTTCTCCCTCAACTTCTTCTCTCCTCTTGCTGGATCAAGAAGGAGGAGACATCCCCGGGCTGTATGTGTGTTGAACGCGGAGGCGCCGTCCATTCGGCGCTAGGTCGGATCTTCCGTGATTTCAATCGCCGCGAGTACGACTCCATCAACCGCGTTCTTGTAATGCTTCCGCTTAGCGATCTTCAAGGGTATGAAGATGCACTCCCTCTCCCTCGTTGCTCGCATCTCCTAGATTGATCTTGGTGACACGTAGGAAAATTTTGAATTATTGCTACGTTCCCCAACAGTATGATGATACCGACGATCGAATCTCGGGCAAGTAACATACCTATGACAAAGGGAATAACGTATGTTGTTGTGCGGTTTGACCGATAAAGATCTTCATAGAATATCTAGGAGACAATATGAGCATCCAGGTTCCGCTATTGGTTATTGGCCGGAGATATGTCTCGGTCATGTCTACATAGTTCTCGAACCCGTAGGGTCTGCACGCTTAACGTTTGATGATGATTTGCATTATGAGTTATGTGATTTGATGACCAAAGTTTGTTCGGAGTCCCGGATGAGATCACGGACATGATGAGGAGTCTCGAAATGGTCGAGAGGTAAATATTCATATATTGGAAGGTTACATTCGGACACCGGAATGGTTTCGGGAAGTTTCCGATAAGTTTCAGAGTACCGGGGGTTACCGGAACCCCCCGGGAAGTTAATGCGCCAACATGGGCCCTAGTGGAGAGGGCCGGCCAGGAGGTGGTGCCCCCCCCTTGCCAATCCGAATTGGACAAGGGGTGGGGCAGCGGCCCCCCTTTCCCTATCCTACTCCTTCTCTCTTTCCCCCTTTGCTACTCCGGAAAAGGGAAAAAAGAGGAGAGGGGAATCGTACTAGGACTAGGGAGTCCTAGTAGGTCTCCCCACACTTGGTGCACCCCTAAGGGGCCGGCCTCCTCCCCCCTTTATATACGGAGGGGGGGCACACCAAAGCAGAACACACATCTCTTAGCTGTGTGCGGTGCTGAAAGATCGTGGATGTCGCCTAGAGGGGGGGTGACTAGGCGCTTTAAAATAATTATTGTATAGGCTTGAACAAATGCGGAATAAACCTAGCGGTTAATTTGCCAAGCACAAAACCTAAAACAACTAGGCTCACCTATGTGCACCAACAACTTATGCTAAGCAAGATAAGCAACTATGTGATAGCAAGATATATGACAAAGAACAATATGGCTATCACAAAGTAAAGTGCATAAGTAAAGGGCTCGGGTAAGAGATAACCGAGGCACGCAGAGATGACGATGTATCCCGAAGTTCACACCCTTGCGGATGGTAAACTCCGTTTGGAGCGGTGTGGAGGCACAATGCTCCCCAAGAAGCCACTAGGGCCACCGTAATCTCCTCATGCCCTCGCACAATGCAAGATGTCGTGATTCCACTAAGGGACCCTTGAGGGTGGTCACCGAACCCGTAAAAATGGCAACCCTTGGGGGCAGTCACCGAACCCGTACACTTTGGCAACCCTTGGGGGCGGTCACCGGTACCCGTCAAATTGCTCGGGGCGATCTCCACAACCTAGTTGGAGACCCCGACGCTTGCCCGGAGCTTTACACCACAATGATTGAGCTCCGAACACCACAAAGGTTGGGGTTAACTCCCCAATGACACCACAAAGCTTCACCACAATGGAATATGGCTCCGAGGTGACCTCATCCGTCTAGGGCACCCAAGCACCCAAGAGGAACAAGCTCAAGGGTACCAAGCACCCAAGAGTAATAAGCTTCTCAACTTGTAACTTCCACGTATCACCGTGGAGAACTCAAACCGATGCACCAAAAGCAATGGCAAGGGCACACGGAGTGCCCAAGTCCTTCTCTCCCAAATCCCACCGAAGCAACAAATGCTAGGGAGGAAAATGAGAGGAAGGACGAAGAAGAGAACACAAAGAACTCCAAGATCTAGATCCAAGGGGTTCCCCTCACATAGAGGAGAAAGTGATTGGTGGATCTAGATCTCCTCTCTCTTTTCCCTCAAAAACTAGCAAGAATCCATGGAGGGATTGAGGGTTAGCAAGCTCGAAGAAGGTCAACAATGGGGCAAGAACACGAGCTCAAAGGATAAGGTTCATTGGGGAAGAAGACCCCCTTTTATAGGGCCTTCGGAATCCAACTGTTATGTGCGCAGCCCGCACACGAGCGGTACTACCGCTCGGGCGGAAGAAGCAGGGAAAAGGAGAAACAAAACAAGAACCTTGGGGCGGTAGTACCGCATATAAGCGGTACTACCGCTTACCCCAGCGGTACTACCGCTGGAGGGGCAGAACACGGGACCAAAAGAGGCAGGGCAGAGCAGAGTACGGCGGCAGTAATGCAGTAGCGGTACTACCGCCCGACCAGAGCGGTACTACCGCTTATGGGCGGAACTACCGTGCCTTACTGCCGTGCAACTACTGCTAAACCCAACACAAAAAGTGCAAGACCCAAAATCGAGGCGGTAGTAGAGCGGTACTGAAGCGGTACTACCGCTTGACGCTATAAGCGGTACTACCGCTGCCGACCGCGGTACTACCGCAAGGAGAAAACCAGAACTGCCATACCTTCTTCATAAGAGCTCCGAATTGAGCAAAATGAAGCTTGTTGGATACAAGACGATGAGTAGCATCAAAACAGCACATCGCAACCTAACCCCACAAATAGAGGAGTGAAACCTCCAACCGAGAAGAACCAACAAAACCTCCAACACCGAAAACATCATAGAAGATGCATGAGAACTCCGTTTTCGATGAACTCGAGCTTGTCATCAAGATGACCATAAGCTCCAAAACTCACAAAGAGAACCAAACAAGAACCAAGAAAGATGATGCAAGGATGCAATGGTTTGAGCTCTCTACGAATGATACAATCAAGCTACTCATCGAGAGCCCCCCTTGATAGTACGACAATCGATCCTATAACCCGGTCTCCCAACTACCATCATGAGACCGGTAAAATAGAAAACCTATCAAGGGCAAACCTTTGCCTTGCACATGGTCCACTTGAGCTAGATGATGACGATCTTGACTCCCTCAAGTTGGACCACCTTTCTTGATTGTGATGGCTCGATGAAGACTAGTTGGTTGCTCCCCCATACTCCACCATGGGTGAGCCACTCTTCGGCACATCTTCATAAATCCTTTGTTACCATAATGGACGGCAAGCTTCAAGCATTTGATCTCTTCATGATGCTCCACTTGAACTTGCACATCGCAACCTAACCCCACAAAGAACTCTCATGAAAACCATGGGTTAGCAAACAAACCGTAATGGACAATGCTTACCATACCATGGGATCAGTTGATCCCTCAGTACATCTTGTATGCTTTGTGTGTTGATCAACTTGATTCATTCTTGACTTAATCTTGATCAACCTTGAATCTTTCCAATTCTCTTCATTTGGATGATGTCTTGAAGGTAGACATGAATGATCACACAATCTTCTTCTTCAAGACATGCTTGCAATAAGCTCAACACTCACATGACCAATCTTTGGATAATTCCTTGAATAGCACCTTGGTTGACACAAACTCTCCTTGAAACCAACACATGTACTCCAAGAAAAGCCTATGGACAAAACCTTCAAATATAACTCAAGGCAACCATTAGTCCATCGAGATTGTCATCAATTACCAAAACCAAACATGGGGGCACCGCATGTTCTTTCAGGTGCCCCCCTCCACAGTTTACCACCTTGGTCATATCGTCGTAGTGCTTAGGCGAAGCTCTGCGCCGGTAGCTTCATCATCATTGTCGCCACGCCATCGTGTTGACGGAACTCTCCCTCGTCCTCAACTGGATCAAGAGATCGAGGGACGTCATCATGATGAACGTGTGTTGAACACGGAAGTGTCGTACGTTCGGTGCTAGGATCGGTTGGATCATGAAGACGTTCGACTACATCAACCGTGTTACTAAAGGCTTCCGCTTTCGGTCTATGAGGGTACGTAGACACACTCCCCCTCTCATTGTTATGCATCTCCTAGATAGATCTTGCGTGATCATAGGAATTTTTTTGAAATACTGTGTTCCCCAACAATACCGGGATGTGCAATGACTCAAGAGCGACATGTATAAAAAAATTATGAAAGGTGGCTTCGCCACAAATATGATGTCAACTTCATGATCATGCAAAGCAATATGACAATGACAGAACATGTCATAATAAACGGAACGGTGGAAAGTTGCATGGCAATATATCTCGAAATGGCTATGGAAATGCCATAATAGGTAGGTATGGTGGCTATTTTGAGGAAGGGCAAGTGGTGGGTGTAATGCACCGACGAAATTTGCGCGGTACTAGAGAGGCTAGCAATGGTGGAAGGGTGAGAGTGCGTATAATCCATGGACTCAACATTAGTCATAAAGAACTCACATACTTATTGCAAAAATCTATTAGTAACCGAAACAAAGTACTACGTGCATGCGACTAGTGGGATAGATTGGTAGGAAAAGACCATCGCTCGTCCCCGACCGCCACTCGTAAGGAATACAATCAAAAAATATCTCATGCTCCAACTTCATTACATAATGGTTCACCATACATGCATGCTACGGGACTCACAGACCTTAACACAAGTATTTCTACAATCCATAATTACTCACTAGCATGACTAATATTATCATCCTCATATCTCAAAACAATCATAAGGAATCAAACTTGTCATAGTATTCAATGCACTTTATATGAAAGTTTTTATTATATCCCTCTTGGATGCCCATCATATTAGGAATAAATTCATAACCTAAGCAAATTACCATGTTGTTTAAGACTCTCAAAATAATATAAGTGAAGCATGAGAGTTCATCAATTTCTTCAAAATAAAACCACCACGTGCTCTAAAAACATATAAGTGAAGCACTAGAGCAAACAATAAAATACTCCAAAAGATATAAGTGAAAATCAATGAGTAGTCAAATAATTATGTTTTTGAAGACTCTCTAACATTTAAAAATTTCAGATCTTGGGATATTATTCAAATAGCAAGCAAATCCTAATAAAATAAAATGATGCTCCAAGCAAAACACATATCATGTGGTGAATAAAAATATAGCTGCAAGTAAGGTTACTGATGAACGAAGATGAGAGAAGGGATGCCATCCGGGGCATCCCCAAGCTTTGATGCTTGGTTGTCCTTGAATATTACCTTGGGGTGCCTTGGGCTTCCCCAAGCTTAGGCTCTTGCCACTCCTTATTCCGTAGTCCATCGAAACTTCACCCAAAACTTGAAAACTTCACAACACAAAACTCAACAGAAAACTCGTAAGCTCCATTAGTATAATAAAGCAAATCACCACCTGGGTACTGTTGTGAACTCATTCCAATTTTATATTGGTGTTATATATACTGTATTCCAACTTGTCCATGGTTCATACCCTCAGATACTACTCATATATTCATCAAAATAAGCAAACAACACAATGAAAACAGAATCTGTCAAAAACAGAATAGTCTGTAGCAATCTGTAACTCTCGAATACTTCTGTCACTCCAAAAATTCTGCAAAATTAGGACAGCCTGGGAAATTTGTATATAAATCTTGTGAAAAATGAATCAGGATTTTATCACACTTGTGTAAAAAACGAAAATTATTTTACTAGGTGCAAAAGTTTATGTTCTTCAGCAAGATCGAATCAACTATCACCATAGACCATCCCAAAGGTCTTACTTGGAACTTTATTGAAACAAAAGCTATAAAGCATGATTACTACAGTAGCTTAATCATGTTAACACACAAAAACAGTAGGGGTAAATATTGGGTTGTCTGCCAACAAGCGCTTTTCTTTAATGCCTTCTTAGCTAGGCATGATGATTTCAATGATGCTCACATGAAATATAAGAATTGAAAAATAAAGGGAGCATCATTAAGCATATGACTAGAACATTTAAGTCTAACCCACTTCCTATGCATAGGGATTTTTTGAGCAAACAATTTATGGGAGCAAGAATCAACTAGCATACGAAGGTAAGCAAGCAAAACCTCAAGATTTTCAACACATAGAGAGGAAACTTGATATTATTGAGATATGTAAAAGCATATGTTACTCTCTCATAATAATTTTCAGTAGAATCATGAATGAATTCAACAATATAATTATCACATAAATCATTCTTTCCATGATCCACAAGCATAGAAATTTTATTTCTCTCCACATAAGCAAATCTATTCCCATCAATAGTAGTGGGAGCAAACTCAACGAAATAACTATCATGTGAGGCATAATCCAATTGAAAATTAAAATCATGATGACAAGTTTCATGGTAATCGTTATTCTTTATAGCATACATGTCATCACAATAATCATCATACATAGCAACCTTATTATCATAATCAATTGGAACCTCTTCCGAAATAGTGGATTCATCTCTAAATAAAGTCATGACCTCTCCAAATCCACTTTCATAAATATTATAAGATTCAAAACCCTCCAAAATAGTGGGATCATTACTTAGAATTGACACTCTTCCAAACCCACTTTCATCAATATAATCATCATAAATAGGAGGTATGCTATTGATACATCTCCAACGTATCTATAATTTTTTATTGTTCCATGCTATTATACTATCAATCTTGGATGTTTTATAATCATTTTATAGTCATTTTATATCATTTTTTGGTCCTAACATATTGACATAGTGCCAAGTGCCAGTTGTGTTTTTTGCACGTTTTTTTACATCGCAGAAAATCAATACCAAGCGGAGTCCAAATGCCACGAAACTTTACGAAGATTTTTTATGGACTAGAAGACACGTAATGGGCTTTGGCTGCGCTTGGGGGTGCTCCGAGGAGAGCACAACCCACCAGGGCACGCCAGGAGGCCCAGGCGCGCCCTGGTGGGTTGTGCCCACCTCGGTTGCCCCCCGGACCGCCTCTTTGCTTTATAAATACCCCCAATATTCCAGAAACCCTAGGGCAGTCGACGAAAATCAATTCCAACCACCACAGAGTCCAGAACCACCAGATCCAATCTAGACACCATCTCGGATGGGGTTTACCACCTCCATTGGTGCCTCTCCGATGATGCGTAAGTAGTTCTTTGTAGACCTTCGGGCCCGTAGTTAGTAGCTAGATGGCTCCCTCTCTCTCGCTGAATTCTCAATACAATGGTCTCTTGGAGATCCATATGATGTAACTCTTTTTGCGGTGTGTTTGTTGGGATCAATGAACTTTGAGTTTATGATCAGATCTATCTTTTTATATCCATGAAAGTATTTGAGTTTCTTTGATCTCTTTTATGCATGATTGCTTATAGACTCGTATTTCTTCTCTGATATTTGGGTATTGTTTGGCCAACTTGATCTATTTATCTTGCAATGGGAAGAGGTGCTTTGTAGTGGGTTCGATCTTACGGTGCTTGATCCCAATGACAGAAGGGGAACTGACACGTATGTATCGTTGCTACAAAGGATAAAACGATGGGGTCTATCCCTACATAGATAGATCTTGTCTACATCATGTCATCGTTCTTATGGCATTACTCCGTTTCTCCATGAACTTAATACACTAGATGCATGCTGGATAGCGGTCGATGTGTGGAGTAATAGTAGTAGATGTAGGCAGGAGTCGGTCTACTAATCTTGGACGTGATGTCTATATTATTTGCCATTTGCCTCTCATTTTCCTCTCCCTCACTTCACAAAAATTTGCCGTTTTATTCGCCCCTCTTTTTCGTTCGCCGTTTTCTTGTCGGATCTGTTTTTGTGTGCAATTTTGTTTGCCATTATTATCCTCATGGATAGTTCTTCCTCTATTGCGTGCACTCCCAAGAACGAAGTTCTCAACTTTAAACAAAGAGGAGGAGAAAATTTAAAAGATGCTTGGTATAGGATTTGCAATGCTCATAATAGATCTATTCAAAAGGAATCTACCATTGTTCTTCTTCGTTATTTTATGTGGGCATCACCACTTGGTACAGATTCATCCTTGATATGATTACCGGTGGAAATTTCTTGATGTGTCCCTCTCTTGATGCTTTTAATGCTATGGGAAATTTAGTAGGGTCACCACCTCTTATGATTAATGAAAAGACTTAGACTCTTGAGCATGTCATGGAAAGATTAGATGCTATTGAAAAGAAAACGCTTACTCGAGAGCATATCGAAAATTTGGATAAAAATATGCATAATTTTGGTACTAAAATTGGGACAAGAGCGGGGTATGTTTTTAAGTTGTTAAAAGAAAAGGGAACTATAATTCATGAAAGAATTGAAGAGAGCCCCTCTCGAATCGATAAACTAGAAGAAATCTTTAGTAATTTGAGTACGACTTTTGCTTCTGCTAAAATTGTTGAGAAAACTCCCGTAAAAATTGGCAAGACTACCCAAGTTACTAAGAGCAAGGGTGCAACTTCTAGCAAAGAGGATCTTAAGATGATTAGTATCCACCTAGATTTTTTTGAAGTTATTAGAGATCCCTTTGGCAAGAATGAATTCTTTAAATTCGTTCCTAGGAGTATTGTTATTCAAAATCTCTATGCTAAATCTCTAAGGGATTCTAAGTGTTTGACTGAAGAGTTGACCAAAGACGACAAAACTTAGATCCTTGCTTTATGCCTAGCTAAGGGCGTAAAACTATAGCGCTTGCTGGGAGGCAACCCAATGAATAGAATATATTTTTGCTTTTTGCTTCCTATTTTTGAGTGTTAGCATAATTATGCTACTGTTAGGATTGTGTTTTTTATGTTTTAATGAGTGTTTGTGCCAAGTAAAGCCTTTAGGATCTTCTTGGGTGATGGTTGTTTGATCTTGCTGAAAAAACAGAAACTTTTGCGCTCCAGAAAATAATTTTCAGTTTTAACCAGAGAGCAATAAAATAACCATTCATTTTGCAGCAGTTCAATATACAAATTGCTCATGTTGTCCTATTTTTTCAAAAAAATTGGAGTTACAAAAGTATTCGAAACACCCAGATTACTATAGACTGTTCTGTTTTAACATATTCTATTTTCTTTGCATTGTGTGCTTATTTTGATGGCTCTATGGTTTTCTTTGATGAGTTTTTTCCATAGAAAAGTTGGAATACAGTAGATATAATGCAAAAACAAAGTATGAATTGGTTTGGTACAGTACTTATAGTAGTGATGTGTTTTCTTATACTAACAGATCTCACGAAGGTTTTGTTGAGTTTTGTGTGATTGAAGTTTTCATGTTTTGGGTTATCTTATGATGGATGAAGGAATAAGGAGTAAGAAGATCCTAAGCTTGGGGATGTCCCGGCATCCTCTGCTATTATCCAAAAGAGAGCAAGCAACTAAGCTTGGGCATGCCCCCGAGTGGCATCCCCTCTTTCTTCTAACAACCATCGGTATTTTACTCGAAGCTATATTTTTATTCGTCACATACTATGTGCTTGGAGTGTATTGTATGATATAAGTCTTTGCTTGTTTTATTTTGTGTTTTAAGTCTTGGTTCCTTGCTGGACACACCTATTTAAGAGAGCCAAAATTATGTCATGACTTGTTAGAATTGCTCTCTATGCTTCACTTAAATTTTTATGAGCTATGGACTTGCTCTAGTGCTTCACTTATATCTTTTTGAGCATGGTGTGATTTAGTATTTTTGAAGAAATGCTCTCTTGCTTCACTTATATTTATTTGAGAGTTAGTAACATTTTCAATAAATTCTCTCTTGCTTCACTTAAATTAATTTGAGAGAAAGAAATATTATGCTCATGATCTTCACTTATATTTGTTTGAGCTTATCAAAAGCAACTCATAAAAATTAGTTCCAAAGTGATAGATATCCAAGAAGGATATAATAAAAACTTTCATGAATATCATTGGACAAAATAAACTTGATTCTTAGTAATAGTTTTGAGATATGATGATGTAATATGTGAGTTATGTTCATGAGTAATTATGCTTTAGTAAGAATATTGGTGTTAAGGTTTGTGATTCCCTATGCAAGCACGTAAGTCAATGGTTATGCAATTAAATTATATCCTACTTGTGGTGCATTATTTGGTGTTAATTATCCTTAATGCTCGCTTATGAGATTATTCATTTCTTGGTTGGTCGCTTCTCAATCTTTTGCTAGCCTTCATTTTGCACTAAGTATGATCTCTACTTATGCATCCAAAAACCTTTAAACCAGTTTTGCCACACAAGTCCACTATATCTACCTATAGGAGGTATTATTTTCCATTCTAAGCAAATTTGTATGTGCCATCTCTAATTTTCAAAATAAACTTCTCTTTTGTGTGTTCGTTTCACTCGCGGAGCGGTGAGGGGTGGCTAATATTTTCCATGCTAGATGTGTTATTCTCACGATGAGTGTTTATTCACTTGTCATTGCACGAGAGTAAAGCAAAGGTATTAGGGATGCCCAGTCCCGAAATGAAAAATGAATTTACTTTATGTTGTCAAATAATAAATTCCTTGGAAAGTGTTGGTATGGAGGGCAACCGTGGATACGGCCAGCCAAGGAAAGTGAAAGTATGGTTGAAAAAGGAATAAACTTTATTTTCTGTTTGGGAACCGCCTATGATATACTCCCTCCATTCGGGAATTACTTGTCTCGGAATTGGATGTATCTAGAACTAAAATACGTCTAGATACATCCATTTCTGCGACAAGTAATTCCAAACGGAGGGAGTATCTAGCATGGAAAGTGTTGGGAACTCTAAGTCGTTTTCGCTGGTGGGAAGGATACACCTCCCAAAATGTTTTTATCTCTAAGTTTTTTGCTTTGAGCTCTGGCACCTCTACAAATCCCTACTTCCCTCTACGAAGAGCCTTTCTTTTACTTTATGCAATTTTTATTTTTGAATTTGAGCCTCCATCTTCTCTTATAAAAGCACCAACTAGGAGGCAATATGATCGTACTTGAGTATTGGGTGTAGCTAATATGCGAGTGTGTTTCATGAATGGATCAATGGTTGAGCATGATGGGCTAGGGATAGCTTATTTTAGCGTTGATATTTTAAAAGACATGGTTGCTTGTTGATATGCTTGAGTATTTAAATTATCATGTCAAAACTAGACTATTGCTTTGAACAATATAAAAGTCTAAATGTCCATGCTATAAAGAAAAGAATATGATATGACATATTTTTGAATTTGAGCCTCCATCTTCTCTAATTCTGTTTTTATCACTTACCTACTCGAGGACGAGTAGGAGTTAAGCTTGAGGATGCTGATACGTCTCCAACGTATCTATAATTTTTTATTGTTCCATGCTGCTATATTATCAATCTTGGATGTTTTATAATCATTTTATAGTCATTTTTTGGTACTAACCTATTGACATAGTGCCAAGTGCCAGTTGTTGTTTTTTGCATGTTTTTTACATTGCAGAAAATCAATACCAAGCGGAGTCCAAATGCCACGAAACTTTATGGAGATTTTTTATGGACCAGAAGACACATAATGGGCCCTAGCTGCGCTTGGGGGTGCTCCAAGGAAAGCACAACCCACCAGGAGGCCCAGGCGCGCCCTGGTGGGTTATGCCCACCTCGGGTGCCCCCCGGACCGCCTCTTTGTTCTATAAATACCCCAATATTCCAGAAACCCTAGGGCAGTCGACGAAAATCAATTCCAGACGCCGCAGAGTCCAGAACCATCAGATCCTATCTAGACACCATCTCGAATGGGGTTGACCACCTCCATTGGTGCCTCTTCGATGATGCGTGAGTAGTTCTTTGTAGACCTTTGGGTTCGTAGTTAGTAGCTAGATGGCTTCCTCTCTCTCGCTGAATTCTCAATACAATGGTCTCTTGGAGATCCATATGATGTAACTCTTTTTGCGGTGTGTTTGTTGGGATCGACGAACTTTGAGTTTATGATTAGATCTATCTTTTTATATCCATGAAAGGATTTGAGTTTCTTTGATCTATTTTATGCATGATTGCTTATAGCCTCGTATTTCTTCTCCGATATTTGGGTTTTGTTTGGCCAACTTGATCTATTTATCTTGCAATGGAAAGAGGTGCTTTGTAGTGGGTTCGATCTTACGGTGCTTGATCCCAGTGACAGAAGGGGAACCGACACGTACGTATCGTTGCTACTAAGGATAAAACAATGGGGTCTATCTCTACATAGATAGATCTTGTCTACATCATGTCATCGTTCTTATTGCATTACTCCATTTCTCCATGAACTTAATACACTAGATGCATGCTGGATACCGGTCGATGTGTGGAGTAATAGTAGTAGATGCAGGCAGGAGTCGGTCTACTAATCTTGGACGGGATGCCTATATAATGATCATTGCGTGGATATGGTCATGAGTATTTGAAGTTCTACCAATTGCCCAACAGTAATTTGTTCACCCACTGTTTGCTATTTTTCTCGAGAGAAGCCACTAGTGAAATCTACGCCCCTCGGATCTCTTTCTCATATTATTTGCCTTCGCGATCTATTTTATTTGCCTTTTATTTTCAGATCTATTAAACCAAAAATACCTTGCTGCAATTTATTTTATTTGGCGTTCGATCTATCAATATTTACAACTTTCTCCGTCCATGCACCAATTTCTGGCACCGTACCCGAAAGGGATTGACAACCCCTTTAACACGTCAGGTTGCAAGTATTTGTTATTTGTGTGCAGGGGATGTTTACGTTCTGTTGCTTGGTTCTGCTACTGGTTTGATAACCTTGGTTTTATATCTGAGGGAAATACCTACCGCCGTTGTGCTGCATCATCCCTTCGTCTTTGGGGAAATACCAACGTAGCTTCAAGCGACATCAGCTATCATCATAGTAAATTTGCTCATCAAAACTTGGGGGACAAAAAATATCATCTCCATCAAACATAACATCCCCAAGTTTGTGGCTTTGCATATCATTAGCATCACAGATATTCAAAGAATTCATACTAACAACATTGCAATCATGCTCATCAATCAAAGATTTAGTGCCAAACATTGTATAAACTTCTTCTTCTAACACTTGAGCACAATTTTCCTTTCCATCATTTTCATGAAAGACATTAAAAAGATGAAGCATATGAGGCAACCTCAATTCCATTTTTTTGTAGTTTTATTTTATAGACTAAACTAGTGATAAAACAAGAAACTAAAAGATTCAATTGCAAGATCTAAAGATATACCTTCAAACACTCAACTCCCCAGCAACGGCGCTAGAAAAGAGCTTGATGTCTACTACGCAACCTTCTTCTTGTAGACTCATGTTGGGCCTCCAAGCTTAGAGTTTTGTCAGTAGCAAATTTCCCTCAAGTGAATGACCTAAGGTTTATCAATCTGCGGGAGGGGTAGGATGAACATGGTCTCTCTCAAACAACCCTGCAACCAAATAACAAAGAGTCTCTTGTGTCCCCAACACACCCAATACAACGGTAAATTGTATAGGTGCACTAGTTCGGCGAAGAGATGGTGATACAAGTGTAATATGGATAGTATATAAAGGTTTTTATAATCTGAAAATATAAAAACAACAAGGTAGCAAGTAACAAAAGTGAGCGAAAACAGTATTGCAAATCTTGGAAACAAGGCCTAGGGTTCATACTTTCACTAGTGCAAGTTCTCTCAACAATGATGACATAATTAAATCATATGGAAATCCCTTAACATGTGACAAGAGTCACGCCAAAGTTCCTATCGTGGAGAGCATACGATGAAATTGCTTGTAGGGTACGAAACCACCTCAAAGTTATTTTTTCTCATCAATCCATTGAGCTATTCCTATAAGTGTCACAAACAGCCCAAGGGTTCGTAATAAAATAACACCATATGACACACATCAATCAACCCTAATGTCACCTAGATACTCCAATGTCACCACAAGTATCCATGGGTCAATTATACGATATGCATCAAACAACTTCAGATTCATAATATTCAATCCAACACAAAGAACCTCAAAGAGTGCCCCAAGATTCCTACTAGAGAAATGATGACCCACAAGTGTAGGGGATCTATCGTAGCCTTTTCGATAAGTAAGAGTGTCGAACCCAACGAGGAGTAGAAGGAAATGATAAGCAATTTTCAGTAAGGTATTCTCTGCAAGCACTGAAATTATTGGTAACAGATAGTTTTGTGATAAGGTAATTTGTAACGAGTAGCAAGTAATGAAAGTAAATAAGGTGCAGCAAGATGGCACAACCCTTTTTGTAGCAAAGGACAAGCCTGGACAAACTCTTATATGAAGGAAAGCGCTCCCGAGGACACATGGGAATTATCGTCAAGCTAGTTTTCATCACGTTCATATGATTCATGTTCGGTACTTTGATAATCTGGTATGTGGGTGGACCAGTGCTTGGGTGTTGTCCTTACTTGGACAAGCATCCCACTTATGATTAACCCCCATTGCAAGCATCCGCAACTACAACAGAAGTATTAAGGTAAACCTAACCATAGCATGAAACATATGGATCCAAATCAGCCCCTTACGAAGCAACACATAAACTAGGGTTTAAGCTTCTGTCACTCTAGCAACCCATCATCTACTTATTACTTCCCAATGCCTCCCTCTAGGCCCAAACAATGGTGAAGTTTCATGTAGTCGACGTTCACATGACATCACTAGAGGGATGACAACATACATCTCATCAAAATATCGAACAAATACCAAATTCACATGACTACTTATAGCAAGACTTCTCCCATGTCCTCAGGAACAAACATGACTACTCACAAAGCATATTCATGTTCATAATCAGAGGGGTATTGATATGCATAATGGATCTGAACATATGATATTCCACCAAGTAAACCAACTAGCATCAACTACAAGGAGCAATCAACACTACTAGCAACCCACAGGTACCAATCTGAGGTTTGGATACAAAGATTGGATATAAGAGATGAACTAGGGTTTGAGATGAGATGGTGCTGGTGAAGATGTTGATGGAAATTGACCCCCTCCCGATGAGAGGATCGTTGGTGATGACGACAGTGATGATTTCTCCCTCTCGGAGGGAAGTTTCCCCGACAAAACAGCTCTGCCGGAGCCCTAGATTGGTTCCGCCAAGGTTCCACCTCGTGGCGGCGGAGTTTCTTCCCGTGAGCTTGCTTATTATTTTTTCTCTGATGAAAGACTCCATATAGCCAAAGATGGGCATCGGAGGGCCACCAGGGGGCCCACGAGGCAGGGGGCGCGCCCATGGGGGTAGGGCGCGCCGCCACCCTCGTGGCTGGTGGGTGGCCCCCCTCCGGTACTTCTCGCGCCCAATATTTTTTATATATTCTGAGAAGTGCTCCCGTGGAGTTTTAGGACTTTTGGAGATGTGCAGAATAGGTCTCTAATATTTGCTCCTTTTCCAGCCCAGAATTCTAGCTGCCGACATTCCCCCTCTTCATGTAAACCTTGTAAAATAAGAGAGAATAGGCATAAGTATTGTGACATAATGTGTAATAACAACCCATAATGCAATAAATATCGATATAAAAGCATGATGCAAAATGGGTGTATCAACTCCCCCAAGCTTAGACCTCGCTTGTCCTCAAGCGAAAGCCGAAATCAAAAAAATATGTCCACATGTTTAGAGATAGAGGTGTCGATAAAAATAAAATACGGACATGAGGGCATCATGATCATTCTTAGAACAGCAGCATATATATATATATATATATATATATATATATATATATATATATATATATATATATATATATATATATATATATATTGTCATATGATCTCTTATGCTGAAGTAACAATTCAATCACAATTTCAGGTATGAATCATAAACTTCATTGAAAACTAACAAACTCTAATCTCAGTCATTGAGGCAATTGCAATTTATCATAACATAGGAAAGAGTCAATATAAGAGCTTTTCAGCAAGTCCACATACTCAACTATCATTTAGTCTTTCACAATTTCTAACACTCACGCAATATTTATGGGTATGGCGTTTTAATCGGACGCAGAGAAAGATAGGGGCTTATAGTTTTGCGTCCCAACATTTTACCTCAAGGGTAATGTCAACAATAATATCTCATGCAGACTCACATCCAATTAGCTATATGTATCTGGATCTTTCCAACACATTTTGCTTGCCAAAGGATAAAATGTAAAAATTAAAGGTGAAGATCACCATGACTCTTATGTAAGGTAGAAGATAAAAGTAAAAGATAGGCCCTTTGCAGAGGGAAGCAGAGGTTGTCATGCGCTTTTATGGTTGGATGCACAAAATCTTAATGCAAAAGAACGTCACTTTATATTGCCACTTGTGATATGGACCTTTATTATGCAATCCGTCGCTTTTATTTCTTTGATATCACAATATCGTATAAAGCTTATTTTCTCCACATTAATAAGTCATACATATTTAGAAGGCAATTTTTATTGCATGCGCCGATGACAACTTACTTGAAGGATCTTACTCAATCCATAGGTAGGTATGGTGGACTCTCATGGCAAAACTGGATTTAAGGATATTTGGAAGCACAAGTAGTATTTCTACTTGGTGCAAAGAACTTGGCTAGCATGAGAGGGAAAGGCAAGCTCAAAATGTTGGATGATCCATGACAATATAATTTATCTCAGATGTAAGAAAACATAACCCATTACGTTGTCTTCCTTGTCCAACGTCAACTTTTTAGCATATCATATTTTAATGAGTGCTCACAATCATAAAAGATGTCCAAGACAGTGTATTTATATGTGAATACCTATCTTTCTTTATTACTTCCTATTAATTGCAACGATGACCAAAACTATGTTTGTCAACTCTCAACAACTTCCATTCATCATACTCTTTATATGTGAGCTCATTACTCTCCATAAGATCCATATGATATCTTTATTTCTTTTTATTCTTTCTCTTTTATTTTATTCCCTCAAGATCATAGCAAGATAATCAAGCCCTTGACTCAACATTAATCTTTATTATATATAGCTCACGGACTCGATTACATATAAGGACCATAAAGCAAAACTCACAACTAGATCATACTAAAACTTTATTCTACTAGATCAAGATATTATCAAAAGGATCGAACTAAGAAAAATTGTAAAGATAAAAAGTGATGGTGATACGATATCGGGGCACTCCCCCAAGCTTGGCAGTTGCCAAGGGGAGTGCCCATACCCATGTGTTTATGTTTCCTTCCTTGGAGGTGGTGAGGAAGGAGTTGTTGATGAAGTAGGCTTGTCGTCCATCTTCCAAGGCATAGGCTCACCATCATAGAAGGATAATCGAGTCTCTGGAATCCTCAAATCTGCATCTAAACTCATCCTCTTGAATCTATATTCATACTCATAGTTTTGGTTTTGCAGGTCATAGATCTGGGCTTGGAGGCGCTCGGTTTTCTCATGAAGCTTGAAGATGGCCTCTCCAATGTCCTTGGCGTCCAGCTTGTCGTTGTTGGTGAACCCCGTGATCATTATGTGATTGGAGTCGAGTCCACGCTCCACCATCTCCTGACACTTGAAAACTTGTTGCTCCATCGCCTCGAGCCTTGTCTCCACGCTTCCGGTCCTCCTTGGTCCCTCCACATTGCGGATGTGCAACAACCCCTCACGCATCTCAATGGTTTGAGGGTGTTGCAGCACCTCCGCGAGGTAGGGGTTGATGACCTTCTCAAAGAACTTGTCCTTGGGGGCACTTGAAGACGCCGTGGCGATCTAGATCTGTCAGAAAAATAGCTCGAAACAAAGACAAGAGATATTTGCATGATACGGTGGTCAAAACCTTCAGGATATTATATAATGAATTTTTACCAACCAAAAGAAGTATCGTGCAAGAAAATGAAGTCCGGAGAGTGCACGAGGTGCCCACGAGGCATGGGGCGCGCCCTCCACCCTCATGGAAGCCTCGTGTCCTTTCCGGTCTGCTTCTTATTTTCCTATTTTCTTAAATATTCCAAAATGGAGAAAAATTGCCATTAGAACTGTTTTGGAGTCGGTTTACTTACCGTACCACGTACCTATTCCTTTTCGGAGTTCGAAATGTTCTGGAAAGTATCCCTTATGTATTCCTCCGGGGTTACGGTTTCAATAATATTGGTTTCAACATTTATGGGATTACCTGAGATATAATTTTTGATTCTTTGACCGTTCACCACCTTCGGATTTGTGCTTTCGAGGTTGTTGATTTTTATGGCACCGAAACGATAGACCTCCTCGATAACGTAAGGACCTTCCCACTTAGAGAGAAGTTTGCCTGCAAAAAATCTTAAACGAGAGTTGTATAACAATACTTAATCACCTACATTGAACTCACGCTTTTGTATCCTTTTATCATGCCATCTTTTAACTTTTTTTAAAACAACTTGGCATTTTCATAAGCCTGGGTTCTCCATTCATCAAGTGAGCTAATGTCAAAAAGCCTCTTCTCACCAGCAAGTTTCAAGTCATAGTTGAGCTCTTTAATAGCCCAATATGCCTTATGTTCTAATTCAAGAGGTAAGTGACATGCTTTACCATAAACCATTTTATACAGAGACATACCCATAGGATTTTTATATGCAATTCTATATGCCCATAATGCATCATCAAGTTTCTTGGACCAATTCTTTCTAGATCTATTAACAGTCTTTTGCAAAATTAATTTGAGCTCTCTATTACTCAATTCTACTTGACCACTAGACTGCGGGTGATAAGGAGATGCAATTCTATGATTAACATCATACTTAGCAAGCATTTTACGAAAGGCACCATGAATAAAATGTGAACCACCATCAGTCATTAAATATCTAGGGACTCCAAACCTCGGGAAAATAACTTCTTTAAGCATCTTAATAGAGGTGTTATGATCAGCACTACTAGTTGGAATAGCTTCTACCCACTTAGTAACGTAATCAACATCAACTAAAATATGTGTATACCCATTAGAGGAAGGAAAAGGTCCCATATAATCAAAGCCCCAAACATCAAATGGTTCAATAACAAGTGAATAATTCATAGGCATTTCTTGACGTCTACTAATATTACCAATTCTTTGACATTCATCACAAGACAAGACAAACTTACGGGCATCCTTGAAGAGAGTAGGCCAATAAAAACCGGATTGCAATACCTTATGCGCAGTTCTATCTCCAGCGTGGTGCCCTCCATAAGCCTTGGAGTGACACTTGCGTAGGATCTGTTCCTGTTCATGCTCAGGTACACAACGTCTAATAATACCATCTAATCCTTCTTTATAAAGATGTGGATCATCCCAGAAATAATGTATTAAATCATAGAAAAACTTTTCTTTTGCTGGTATGTGAAACTAGGTGGTATAAATTTAGCAACAATGTAATTAGCATAATCAGCATACCATGGGGCAGTACGAGAAGCATTTATGATAGCTAATTGTTCATCAGGAAAGCTATCATCAACATGTAGTGGGTTATCAAGAACATTCTCTAGTCTAGACAAGTTATCTTCAACGGGGTTCTCAGCTCCCTTTCTATCAATAATATGCAAATCAAATTCTTGTAGTAGGAGAACCCATCTAATAAGTCTAGGTTTAGCATCTTTCTTTTCCATAAGATATTTAATAGCAGCATGATCAGTGTGAATAGTTACTTTAGAATCAACAATATAAGGTCCGAACTTATCACATGCAAATACAACTGCTAATAATTCTTTTTCAGTAGTAGCATAATTTCTCTGGGCATTGTCTAGAGTTTTACTAGCATATTGAATAACATTCAGCTTCTTATCAACTCTTTGTCCTAGAACAGCCCCTACAACATAATCACTAGCATCACACATAATTTCAAAGGGTAAATTCCAATCAGGTGGATGAACAATAGGTGCAGAAATCAAGGCTTTCTTAACTATTTCAAATGCTTCTACGCTGTGGCACCCCGGCTCAGAGAAAACCGGAACGCCCCGTATTCCAGCCCAGAGGTCGAGGAGAAGTCTTCTGGAATACGACACTGCTTAGCATAGAACAAACCAGCTTTCTATTATTACACGAATAAGATTACAAGGTCTCCGATATTACAATGAATAACATCGGCACGATGACACTACGCCATCCTCAGTTGCTCTATGCAAGCAGCAGAACAATTCAAAGCAGCGGAATAACTCTAGCAGCGGAAAAACTATTGGCAGCGGAACAACGACGATGGTGGTAAACTCCACTCCACAGGGGCTCTGGCTGAAACGCTTATCCTAGCTCGCGAACACAGGAACAACACCAAACAAGCAAGCAATCCAGGCATGACCTACAAGCTGGCATGACACGCCAGGTCAGTACATTGAATGTACTTGCAAGCTCACAATTAACCAGAAGCATTCAAGACAAACAACAACATGACAATTACAGGTTAAGCAGGAATTAACATGAGATCATCAGGATAGCATGGCATGAACAACATGAACATAATACTGCCAGAACAATATGAGCATGGCATGAACATATGAATCTGTCGATACTAACATGCAACATGATAACACTACATGCACCAATTATTCTGCTCGGGTTATCTCGCAACCATCACACGCAGCACTTACCAACCTCGGACATCACACGATCATCTCAGGATCAAATCAAGCTTGGTATAAACAATACCGTGGTAATCATTAAATGACCACAAGGAGATTGATCTTTACCCATGATTCTCGCACAACATCACGAATATCCAACAACTCAGTATCCTCGATACCACGGTGATCATTCTGACGATCACAACCATGACCAACACTTGGTCTCAAATGGTGATCATTCCGGCGATCACAACCATGACCAACACTTGGTCTCAAACGGTGATCATTCCGGCGATCACAACCATGACCAACACTTGGTCTCAAACGGTGATCATTCCGGTGATCACAACCAACTTATGTCCTCATCGAACCGGGGTTGTCATAAATCAAGTTATTATTAATATTGTTGACTCATGGTGGGACCGACACGAACTGGGCCCTTATCCGCAGGCGCGGCTATCGATAGGTTTAATATACACTCTACAGTGGTAGCACACTGTACCCACACCACGGAACCCATGGCCTCGCACTCCCATTTAGGTGGACCAACGGGGTTCCGACAAAACCGATCTACTACCGTGACCACTCCGACCCACTCCCAACTGGGCTAGTCCTGGGTGGCCCCGTGTCTACCAAGGACACCCCGACCACCGTCGTGGTCAAACATCCCTCACTGGGACCAGATCCATAAAAATAAAAACAACGGGCACACAAGGTTATGTCTGCCCTACCTGATCAGGGTAAGCACACCCATAACCTTCCCTCGTGGGAGGCACCGGCGAGATGCACAACAATAGACCCAGTTAGGACCTTACCCATACGGTAAGTGTGGTTGCACTGGTTAGTTTCGATCTGGCGGCACCATGACTTAGCCAACATTTGTTCAAGTTCAATTAAATCTGGTTAAACTTGAATGCAATATGCTGAGCCATGATAAAATAACATGATGCAATGATAATGCATGAGCATGAGCACATGATGCAACATAACTGTCCATCATATCAACTATGAAATAATCTCCAACTGAACATGGCATAATGACGAGCATAAATATTACAAGTGCAACCCTACTCATAGTATAACATAACATGAACACTAGCATCAACCATAAATAACATGCAAGAACTTATCAATAACATCACCGAGTAACACCTAACCAACTAACAGCAACAGAACAATGCCTATTAACAGTACTCGGTAACCAATGTTAGTCATGCACCGAAGAGGATGACCAACCCAACATGTACTACTATCAAGCATGGCAATATGAAAGTAATACTAGCAACTAGCAGGGCATGATAACCAGGTGCATAACAACATAGCAAACAAGTAAGCACAATACCAGAAGCATTTCTGAAACAACGATAACCATATTTTAAACAAGCAATCATTTAATAAATATTCAAGTTGGAAAACCATGGCTACTGCATGACTATCATGCAAGTGGGTATTGTGGCTTGCCTGGGGGTGAAGAAGGCACCGGGAACAAGTGCGGTGAAGCCGCGGAAAGATTTGCCGGAAACAATTCTCTCTCGGAGGGGCTGTTTACGTGCAAGGGCAAAAAAGGTCATTTTGACAGTGTCAAACCAAAGTGAAAATGAAACCAACAGAACGGGCTCGACGAGACGAAGAAGTGGGCTTTGGATTCACCTCATTTGGAGTTACGGTTGAAAAGTTATGAGGAGTTGAAGATGAGGGACCTATCGGTGAAACTTTTTCAGCAAACAGGCCCCTGGTGGATAAACAGAAAGCGCCTTCTCTGAAAATACGTTTCCCAGAGAGGAAAACGCTTTCTTGCCCGAAGAAGAAATGGAATACGTCTTCGGTAACGGAAAGCATACTCCCAGGAGTACGTTTCCACTTATCCACGTTGGCAAACGCGGGGCCGGGCCTTGAGCAACTGACAGAGGGGGCCCGCGCGCAGGGGGAGGGGGCCAGCTGGGCATCGTCTTCCTGCTCGCTGCTCCCCCGATGGGAAGCAGAGGAGCAGAGGCAGAGGAGCAGAGGCAGAGGAGCAGAGGCAGAGGAGAGGCCGGCGATGGCCCGGGCAGCTCCGGCAGTCCCTGGCAAAGCCGAGGCCACCGACGGGCGCGGGAGGAACGGACGCACCCGTCCCCAAGGTCAGCCGGCACCGAGGAGGGGCGGGACGACCGCAAGGAGAGGGGAACAGAGGCGGCTCCGGCGGTGGTTGAACTTGAAGACGGCGTCTTCTGCTACTCCGGCGAGGGGGCGAGGGGTGGAAGAGGTTCGCCGGGGTCTGGGTAGGCTTCTGGTGGTGAAGAGATGGAGGGAGAGGCATCGACTCGCTCGGATTTGAGCGGAGCCAAACGACGGCCATGGTGGCAATGAAGGTCGAGGAGGGGCTCTGGTGCTCTGGGAAGTGGACGGGGAGGGGGAGTGGAGTGCAGGGAGGCCAGTGGTGAGGTCGAGAGGCCTCGGGGACGGCTTAAATAGCCGCGGGCGAGGAGGCCGAGCTGTCACCGCCGCGAACGCGTGTCCAGTGCAGCGGACACGTGCCCACACGCTCAAGCTCGGGGGTAGGAGACGAGGGAGGTGCAATGGAGGTCTCACGGGGCAGGGGAGGCCAAGGGGGAAGCAGAGGAAGAAGCCGAGCGCCATTAAAGCTCGGTCGACACTGTGTGCTCGTGGACGCGCGGCAGCATGCGTTGGTAAGGAAGCGGATGGAGGGGGAGAGGGGTCCAGGTGATCGGCGACGACGAGAGGAATACAATGGACATGCTCACGCGCGCTAAGACGACGAGGGGGTAGCGGACGAAGTAGAAACGACGCCCTGGACGTGGCCACTGCGCACAGAGCGCATGCACACGCACGCCATTGTCGTGGTCACCACGTGAATGAGGGCGTTCAATGCTCAACAACACCCAAAATGTTGTTTAGTAGTTATTTCTTCCAAAGTAGGCTGTAACTGTGGTGGTAGATTGGTTAAAAGTGACACGGTTAAAAGGCAGTTAACACGTGAAGTTTACTGCAGTAAACTTGATCGTGTACTGCTGCTCAACAGAGACTTGATTGAGGTCAATGTAGTTGTCTGGTAGATTGAGGTAAATAAGGACTTACATCATGTTAATTTTCAGAAGAATTGGACCACTTATTAATATAGTTGCTTTACAACTAAGTAATCTGGTTCAGAATGAAGATCATGATGATGCTCTCAAATGAAGGAGCCACTTGATCTGAACTTTGGCAAGGCAGGTTTATTTGGCCATATGAAGATGCTGCAAAAGGTTTCATACCAATTGAATAAACCAAAATGATACTTCCTTCACAAACATTTCCACTGACCAGAAACTTGCAAAAATTCTAGAGGACAAGTAGCTTGATGAAACATGCCCAAAATGGGTGAAGGTAGGTTATATGGATAAAAGAAGGCCTAGAAAAATTGGCAGCCATAATGGAGCAAGATACAATATACTTGATTCACAAACTGAAAATTTAGACAAAATCAAAGAATTAATGGTGAGCTCACATGGAGGCATGACATGAGGTATACTTCGGTGGAGGGTGATGATACGGTTATATGAAGGGCCATGCAAAATTGCAGCTCATTTGGATATGCCTAACTTGTACTTCCTTCACAACCACTTCCCTCATATAGGAACTTTGGAAAATCATAATTAAATAATTACTAGGCAAATGAGGTTGCACTTTGGCATGTGGCAATGATATGGACAGGAAAAGATGTCCAACGAGTTTGAGGTCAATTGGGAAAAGATAAATGACACTTGCTTCACATTCTGCCATTTTAGGCAGAATAGGAAATGAATTATTTGAGCATGATGGGGAACATGGCAAATGAAATATTTTGCCATATTTGAGAAAGATGTACCCAAAAAATTTATGAGAATTACTTGGAAATTTTAGGAGTGATGAAAATAAAGGTTGCTTCACAACCTAGAGCAAATTGGGTTATTCCTTTAATAGAAAAGGAATATCCTCAATAAAAAAGAATATTGGGATTTGGGCTAGGATGAAAATGACAGGGTCTAGGGAAGGATTTGGAAATGACAAGCCACTCTGGAAGCAAAGAAGAAGGCATCTTCTTCAGTTTCCAGACCACAAAGCCACGGAAAAAGAAAACTCAAGCAAAAACCTCAGAAAAACAAAAGAAAAAGAAAGGGCCAAAAATCAGGCTGTCACAAACCTTACCCCCTTAAATAAATCTCGTCCTTGAGATTTGGTTGCTTAGGGAACAAGTATGAAAATACTGACTTAAGGAAACCATTTTCAACTCGGGTATCCTTTTTCTTATTTTTGTTCCCACTAAATTTTCATCTGATTGGCCCTGGGGTGGTTTGCTTTAATATACCCATATTCTGACAGATCTTACCTTGCTTGTTCATGCTTATACAGACTCCAGTTTCTTTTTAGATCTGCCGACTTAACTGACTGTGATAGATTCTCACGACTGAAATATATGTCGGGCTCACAAATCCAAGAGTGATTTCCGCTGCGTGTGTCATCCGGCACTGACAATCTTTCATGAAGTGGTGATTAGATTTTCCTAGTGGACACCCAAGCTCTAACTCCTTGCATTGGGTTTCTCCACTAAATGCAGGTCCTTCGGGTTCCAAACAGTGAATTGGGTCATAACCGCTTTTCTGACAGATTCTGGCTTATTGCGGAAGTTTCGGAATCATTTTAACTGGTTCCACTGTCTTGAGTATCGGATCCGTACCAAATATTTGATTGTTGCCTGTCGTGGCTAACATAAGATTTGACCTGTAGGAAAATAACTGTAGACTTGACTGGCCGCGGTTCTGCACCACACGGGTCTTGCAACTACACCACGAACCCCTCTATAGCTACGCATGTGCTCCAACGAAATAACCATGCGTTGCTGATGAAGCCCCACTTCCCACGATTATCTTTTCCACAACCAGTTCCCTACGAATAAGTACATAGATTAAGTAACTTCCCCTTCAACTCGTCCTGAGATCATCCCTCACCGCTATTAACAAGTGCACGCCGCCGCCGCCGCCAGATCACACCACGCCGCCGCTGCCGCCCCCATATCATACCACGCAGCCGTTCATGACTTCCGGTAAGCCCCGATCCGGATTCCCTCGGTTCCCATATCACACGACGCCGCCGCCGCCACCGTCACCATATCACACCACGCCGCCGCTGTCGTGCAGCCATTCATGAGTTCGGGCAAACCCGATTTGGATTCCCTTGGATCCCCTCCGTCCTCCACACTTGGGCCGCCACAAGCCCCGCGACGCCGTCACGGTGGATTTTGCCATCACTTCGCACTGACCAGGGATGAACGCCCCTGCATCGCCGACCACGGACGGACACCATGCTTCTTCTACATCTCCAGAGCAGCCGCCATTTTCTTCGGTTATTTAGGTGTTTCAATCTCTCGTACTACTTTCAATTTCTTGATTTATTTGATCTATCCTTTCTTCGTTGAATCTCTGCCCGCGTTGGCCGTTCCTCAACTACATCCACTCTTTCCAGGGTAAGATGCCATAGGTTCCAGTCAACCCCCGCCTCGCCTGTATGCATCCCCCTCAATGAAGGTAACTGATCCCTTTTCCCAAAGTAAACTGCATGTACCCCCGATTTCTACAACATTATTGACACTTCGGTGCTCCTAGATGTTTTTGCAAATTCGAGCATCCCCTTTAGCTCATGCGTGAATTAATTAATTTTGGATTGACGAGTATGTCCATCTATACTGATTCCAGTAAATTCATAAATATTAGTACTGCCATGGTTAATTTTTGGCTAGTGTTCCTCTAATTAGTCCTCTAGAGTACAAATTTATACGCAAACCTGGATGATTGTTTTTTATGTCAACTGTATGCAACATTTGGGCCTGATTAGGGGTGTAGCTAAGTGTTTTTAAGCAATTCGGGAGGAGCGGACCCTACCTTGATATTAACATTAAATAGAGTCAAGCTCCGGGCAGAGCTTGTGTTACATGCAGCCCATTCAACTGTTGTGCACAAGCAGAAACAATGGGAAGTCAGGTACGGAAAACATGATACAAAATAATGGGAAAAATAAGTAGAACTAGGACTGAACTAGCTTGCCAATCTCCTTATCATTTCTGATTGATCTAAGCTCTTTCTTTTTTGCTCTGCACGCCCAGATTTTCACCAGCTCCGCACATTGATATACAACGATTTCTGTAGGGACTCTAATGTTGTCTAACACTGTCCGGTTCCGAGCCGGCCAAACAGTCTATATAATAGAAATAATCATCATATCCCACGGCTCTTTGTTTATGTTGAGGAAGCTGCTTCCTGAAGTTGCAAAAGATGTCGATTAGATCCGAAATTCCCCTAAACTGTTTATGTTGAGGAAGTAGCTGAATTGTTGTTTGGTCATAGAAACAAGGGTGGTTGTGCAACATCAATTTATTTATTTGGAAAAACCATTCCTGGTCCATAAGGCAGTAAGATTTTTAATTTCCCTACTCTCACAATGCTGCACGATTTGTGTTCATGTCTTCCCATGAAGTTGCCTATTTCAGCTAAGAGGTGTTCGCTTCTTCCCAAAGATGACCTTCCCATCTTAACAATCTAGATTTTGTTCGCTCTTCATCATGCATATTTACATTGAAATGGTGCGGCATTCTAGCAGCAACGTGTCGTGGTAGGGCACGGCAACGACTGTTCATGCCTGCAGCAAGTCCTCTAGGTCCATCACCTTACATATTTCTACAATTCACGTATTGACCACATCTTTGGCACAATATCTCTATTGGATCGACCTTACTTTATGGCTCTGTAAATTATATGTTATCTATCATGTTATGTTGTCCTTAAATATTTAGAATCTGTAGTTCATAATCTAAAAGAAGAAAGCTAGCGAAAGTTAATTTTCCCTTAGATTTGCAGAATACTGAACATGACCTTGGATGCTTAGACTGTGGTGGCAGCGGCAACATTCAGGACAGGTAATGAATTGATACACCAATTACTCTATTATGGTGTCCGTACACATCTCTTCAACCATAAAAACTGCACATCTTGTATTGTAATTGAAACTTATGATATCTGGTACCAAACTAACACAATGCATGCACATGTAGACAGTGAATGACTAATGATCAGCCTATCTTCTTAGTTTGTTGTCAGTTCTATTTTGTGCAATAATAATACGGTGCACATTGTATCAGGTCATTCATTCGATATACAACGTGAAAAATAGCTGATGATTTAGAACATGCCACTTAATATATGCAACATGATCAATTGTTGCATGGCCATCAACCTTTGTATGCCGCTCCTCTAAATTTTACTGCCTTTTTTAACTTGATTATGACTACCTTAATTTACTGATCTCATTTCCTTGTTGTTGTTGATCACGAAGATAAATTCATGATGCATGGCTTGGATGTTGATTGCAAGGCCGTGAATGGGCTACTACTAGATAGTTTCGCATTATATTTTAGAATGTTATTCTTCAGGTCAATGTTTCAAACAATATGTTTTAGAATGTCGGAGATGTTAATTGCAAGGTTGAGAATTAGCCTACTACTAGATTGTTTCACATCTTGTAATCTTTGGATTGTGCTCAATGTAATGCAACAGAATCAATTTAATATATATGAGACCTTTGGGTTTATTATATTGCAGTCCTATGCACTGTCGATATTGACCTAACAATTTTCATGCTATGAAGCAATGCTTCAGCGTTGTAATGACCATTTATGTCCATTTGATATCCAAAAATTGTGGAGTATAGCCACCAACGCATATGAAGTGTTGTTAGGCTCTAAGTCTGTGTGTTGCTATCTTACAACACTTATTCGTGTCGTTTACCAACGCAAGTATATACGTTGTTGTAGACTCTTCCAACGCCACCAACGACAACACATAATAATCCGTTGGTGTAGACTTTAGCAACGGTTATAAGGACCTATGACAACGCATCGATGCGTTGGTAAAGGGGGGTTCTTGTTGTAACAATTTTAATACCCACATTACTGGTCTTGCTCCTTCATTATTGTTTTCTTGGTCTAGATCCTTGGCTGAAAGAGCTGGGGTATATTGCTTCTTCGTATCCCCCTAGGTACTGTCGGTACAATTTTTTTGCAATCGCAGCTTATCCTCATTTTTCTGATAGGGTACCCCATTAAATTGCAGGTTCAACACCCCTCAAGTTTTGACTGATTCTTGCTTCTGACCAAAATATTGCAGATCTGATTCTTGGGATTTACTGCCATATGCTGTCAATTCACAACGTACTACCTTGCACCAATGTCTTACTGAGGAAGATTGGCTGATTTGTGCTCGAAAATTTCATTGAACAGCTTGCTGAAGAAGACTGGGTATCATGCTGCAGAAGCTTACCCCCTTAAAGACTTTGCTGGGGAAAGACTCAGTACCTTATTCCGGAAGCTTTTGCGGTTGCTTACTGAAGAAGGCAGAGTACCTTGTACGGGAAATCATCCATATATCATACTGAGGAAGATAGATATCTTGTCTTGGAAGCTTTTCAGGTATCTTGCGAGGGAAAATTGGGTTGTTTACACCAGAAGCTTCTTACTGTGATATGCGGACCGATTTCCACATATATAACCATCTTACAATTTTTGTTATTGATTTCTTGTATGAAACGGGGTTTTGCAGGACTATCCTCCTTTCTGAGTACATGCCATATTCTTGCTTGCTTCCAGGTACGTCGGGTTCCAAAATCATCCTCAACGAAAATTTAAACTTGTATCTGAGCCATACCTATGATAATATTTTGTCAACCTTGCACATAATTTATCTTCTTGCTGATTTGATCATTTCTGCTATGAGGAGTGCACAGTGAGGGAGACTTCATACTCAGTAACATGATAAGATATTCCCCAATCTGAATGTAGTCGGTTGAGAATTCCATATTGTGGTGAGGAGTGCACGTTAATGCAAACTTTATACTGACATTCCATCCATGATTTCTTTTGTATTCAGACGAGCTATTTCCAATTTCACCGCAGTCTGCTGACAATTCCATTCTGTTTAGCTAAGTTTCCAAATATATGCATTTCTTGCTGACTCTTCGGGTCCGGTGTCGGCTGACGAGCAATTTTAATAGGGGAAACATTTGTAACACCGAAGGCCCAAAGAAAGAAACAAAAGAAACGACTAAAACAAAAGCACACAAGCATACTACTAATATAATTAAACAATCATCACATATTACTGCTACTCACACCATAATATGCATGCACACCTAAGCACACAAGTCATGCGGAAACTCCAGTATTACGGTCTAATATGCTGTGGCGGTGTGCACGAAAATTATATCCATGTGTGGAAGGAGTTGGCGTAACCGAATCTACACCAAGCACTGGCTGAACAGTGGCTGGATCTGGATGGATACACAAGTGAGAATGGACTTGACGATCAAGTAATGAGACACAAAAGTCACGACCACCTCTTCATCAAGCGTACGAAGGGAATCGTACCCGTCCAAAGAATGACATGGCAAGATAATAGTGGAAGACTGGGTTTATTGGTATTACCCTTTTTTTGATAACCAAGATCAGTAAGGGTTGCCAAGGGAACCAGATGGAGGGCATGGATGATGATATGGTCACATCACACCGAGGAGCAGGCATGCTAAGAAAGATGGTGCAGGCGGTGGACCGAAAACGATGCCACCTACACTCATAAGATTAACCGTTAGTGACAAAATAGCAATCTATATGCATGCTATGCGACAAACAAGTGCAACTAACCAACAGGGGTCTATACTACCGCTTTCTAACATTCGCGCAGGCTAGGGCATCCTACAACCAGACTTGCTCTGATACCAAGCGTTGTGGCACCCGGCTCAGAGAAAACCGGAACGCCCCGTATTCTAGCCCAGAGATCGAGGAGAAGTCTTCTGGAATACGGCACTGCTTAGCATAGAACAAACCAGCTTTCTATTATTACACGAATAAGATTACAAGGTCTCCGATATTACAATGAATAACATCGGCACGGCGACACTACGCCATCCTCAGTTGCTCTATGCAAGCAGCAGAACAACTCGAAGCAGCGGAATAACTCTAGCAGCGGAAAAACTATTGGTAGCTGAACAACGACGATGGTGGTAAACTCCACTCCGCAGAGACTCTGACTAGAACGCTTATCCTAGCTCGCGAACACAGGAACAATACCAAACAAGCAAGCAATCCAGGCACGACCTACAAGCTGGCATGACACGCCAGGTCAGTACATTGAATGTACTTGCAAGCTCACAATTAACCAGAAGCATTCAAGACAAACAACAACATGGCAATAACAGGTTAAGCAGGAATTAACATGAGATCATCAAGATAGCATGGCATGAACAACATGAACATAATACTGCCAGAACAATATGAGCATGGCATGAACATATGAATCTGTCGATACTAACATGCAACATGATAACACTACATGCACCAATTATTCTGCTCGGGTTATCTCGCAACCATCACAGGCAACACTTACCAACCTCGGACACCACACGATCATCTTAGGATCAAATCAAGCTTGGTATAAACAATACCGTGGTAATCATTAAATGACCACAGGGAGCTTGATCTTTACCCATGATTCTCGCACAACATCACGAATATCCAAAAACTTAGTATCCTCGATACCACGGTGATCATTCCGACGATCACAACCATGACCAACACTTGGTCTCAAACGGTGATCATTCCGGCGATCACAACCATGACCAACACTTGGTCTCAAACGGTGATCATTCTGGCGATCACAATCATGACCAACACTTGGTCTCAAACGGTGATCATTCCGGCGATCACAACCAACTTATCTCCTCATCGAACTGGGGTTGTCATTAATCAAGTTATTATTAATACTATTGACTCACGGTGGGACCGACACGAACTGGGCCCTTATCCATGGGCGCGGCTATCGATAGGTTTAATATACACTCTACAGTGGTAGCACACTGTACCCACACCACGGAACCCATGGCCTCGCACTCCCATTCGGGTGGACCAACGGCGTTCCGACAAAACCGATCTACTGCCGTGACACTCTCCCGGCCACTCTGACCCACTCCCAACTGGGCTAGTCTTGGGTGGCCCCATGTCTACCAAAGACACCCCGACCACCGTCGTGGTCAAACGTCCCTCACTGGGACCGGATTCATAAAAATAAAAAAAACGGGCACACAAGGTTATGTCCGCCTACCTGATCAGGGTAAGCACGCCCATAACCTTCCCTCGTGGGAGGCACCGGCGACATGCACGACAATAGACCCAGTTAGGACCTTACCCATACGGTAAGCGTGGTTGCACTGGTCAGTTTCGATCTGGAGGCACCATGACTCAGCCAATAGTTGTTCAAGTTCAATTAAATCCGGTTAAACTTGAATGCAATATGCTGAGCCATGATAAAATAACATTATGCAATGACAATGCATGAGCATAAGCACGGGATGCAACATAACTGTCCATCATATCAACTATGAAATAATCTCCAACTGAACATGGCATAATGACGAGCATAAATATTACAAGTGCAACTCTACTCACAGTATAACATAACATGACCACTAGCATCAACCATAAATAACATGCAAGAACTTATCAATAACATCACTAAGTAACACTTAACCAACTAACAACAACGGAACAATGCCTATTAACAGTACTCGGTAACCGACGTTAGTCATGCACCGAAGAGCAGGACCAACCCAACATGTACTACTATCAAGCATGGCAATATGAAAGTAATACTAGCAACTAGCAGGGCATGATAACTAGGTGCATAACAACATAGCAAACAAGTAAGCACAATCCCAGAAGCATTTCTGAAACAACGATAACCATATTTTAAACAAGCAATCATTTAATAAATATTCAAGTTGAAAACCATGGCTACTGCATGACTATCATGCAAGTGGGTATTGTGGCTTGCCTGGGGGTGAAGAAGGCACCGGGAAGAAGTGCGGTGAAGCCGCGGAAAGATTTGGCGGAAATAGTTCTCTCTTGGAGGGGCTGTTTACGTGCAAGGGAAAAAAAGGTCATTTTCACAGTGTCAAACCAAAGTGAAAATGAAACCAACAGAACGGGCTCGACGAGATGAAGAAGTGGGCTTTGGATTCACCTCATTTGGAGTTACGGTTGAAAAGTTATGAGGAGTTGAATATCACGAACCTATCGGTGAAACTTTTTCAGCAAACAGGCCCCTGGTGGATAAACAGAAAGCGCCTTCTCTGAAAATACATTTCCCAGAGAGGAAAACGCATTCTTGCCCGAAGAAGAAGTGGAATACGTCTTCGATAAGGGAAAGCGTACTCACAGGAGTATGTTTCCACTTATCCACGTTGGCAAACGCGGGGCCGGGCCTTGAGCAGCTGACAGAGGGGGCCCGTGCGCAGGGGGAGGGGGCCAGCTGGGCGTCGTCTTCCTCCTCGCTGCTCTCCCGATGGGAAGCTGAGGAGCAGAGGCAGAGGAGAGGCCGGCGATGGCCCGGGCAGCTCCGGTAGTCCCTGGCCAAGCCGAGGCCACCGACGGGCGCGGGAGGAACGGACACACCCGTCCCCAAGGTCAGCTAGCACCGGGGAGGGGCGGGACGACCGCAAGGAGAGGGGAACAGAGGTGGCTCCGGTGGCGGTTGAACTTGAAGACGACGTCTTCTGCTACTCTGGCGAGGGGGCGAGGGGTGGAAGAGGTTCGCCGGGGTCTAGGTGGGCTTCTGGTGGTGAAGAGATGGAGGGAGAGGCATCGACTCGCTCGGATTTGAGCGGAGCCGAACGGCGGCCATGGTGGCAATGAAGGTCGAGGAGGGACTCTGGTGCTCGGGGAAGTGGACGGGGAGGGGAGTGGAGTGCGGGAAGGCTAGTGGTGAGGTCGAGAGGCCTCGGGGACGGCTTAAATAGCCGCGGGCGAGGAGGCCGAGCTGCCACCGCCGCGGACGCGTGTCCGGCGCCGCGGACGCGTGCCCACACGCTTGAGCTCGAGGGTAGGAGACGAGGGAGGTGTAGTGGAGGTCTCATGGGGCAGAGGAGGCCAAGGGGGAAGCAAAGGAAGAAGCCGAGCGCCATTAAAGCTCAGTCAGCACTGTGTTCTCATGGACGCGCGGCGGCATGCGTCGGTGAGGAAGCGAACGGAGGGGGAGAGGGGTCCAGGTGATCAGAGACGACGAGAGGAAGACAATGGACATGCTCATGCACGCTAAGATGACGAGGGGGAGGTGGACGAAGTAGAAACGACGCCCTGGACGCGGCCACTGCGCACAGAGCGCGTGCACAGGCACACCATTGTCGTGGTCACCACGTGAATGAGGGCATTCAATGCTCAACAACACCCAAAATGTTGTCTAGCAGATATTCCTTCCAAAGTATGCTGTAACTGTGGTGGTAGATTGGTTAAAGGTGACACAGTTAAAAGGCAGCTAACACCTGAAGTTTACTGTAGTAAACTTGATCGTGTACTGCTACTCAACAGAGACTTGATTGAGGTCAATGGAGTTGTCTGGTAGATTGAGGTAAAGAAGGACTTACATCCTGGTAATTTTGAGAAGAATTGGACCAGTAATTAATATAGTTGCTTTACAACTAAGTAATCTGGTCCAGAATGAAGATCATGATGATGCTCTCAAATGGAGGAGCCACTTGAGCTGAACTTTGGCAAGGCAGGCTTATTTGGCCATATGAAGATGCTGCAAAAGGTTTCATACCAATTGGATAAACCAAAATGGTACTTCCTTCACAAACATTTCCACTGACCAGAAACTTGCAAAAATTCTAGAGGACAAATGGCTTGATGAAACATGCCCAAAATGGGTGGAGGTAGGTTATATGGATAAAAGAAGGCCTAGAAAAATTGGCAGCCATAATGGAGCAAGATACAATATACTTGCTTCACAAACTGAAATTTTGGATAGAATCAAAGAACTGATGGTTAGCTCACATGGAGGCATGACATGAGCTCTACTTCGGTGGAGAGTGATGATTTGGTTATATGAAGGGCCATGCAAAATTGCAACTCATTTGGATATGCCTAGCTTGTACTTCCTTCACAACCACTTCTCTCGGATAGGAACTTTGGAAAATCGTAATTAAATAATTACTAGGCAAATGAGGTTGCACTTTGGCATGTGGCAATGATATAGACAGGAAAAGGTGTCCAAGGAGTTTGAGGTCAATTGGGAAAAGATAAATGGCACTTGCTTCACATTTTGCCATTTTGGGCAGAATAGGAAATGAATTATTTGAGCATGATGAGGAACATGGCAAATGAAATATTTTTCCATATTTGAGAAAGATGTGACCCAAAAAATTTATGAGAATTACTTGGGAATTTTAGGAGTGATGGAAATAAAGGTTGCTTCACAACCTAGGGCAAATTGGGTTATTCCTTTAATAGAAAAGGAATATTCCCAATAAAAAGAATATTGGGATTTGGGCTAGGATGAAAATGACAGGGTCTAGGGAAGAATTTGGGAATGACAAGCCACTCTGGAAGCAAAGAAGAGGGCATCTTCTTCAGTTTCCAGACCACAAAGCCACAGAAAAAGAAAACTCAAGCAAAAACCTGAGAAAAACAAAAGAAAAAGAAAGGGCCAAAAATCAGGCTGTCACATACACAATCATCATCAAATACAAAAGTAATATCTTTTTGCAATAGGTTAGTCAGAGGCCGAGAAATTTTTGAGAAGTCCTTAATGAACCTCCTATAAAAACCGGCATGTCCAAGGAAACTTCTTATACCTTTGATGTCCTTGGGACACGACATCTTTTCAATAGCATCAACTTTAGCTTTATCAACTTCAATACCTCTTTCGGAAATTTTATGCCCCAAGACAATACCTTCATTAACCATAAAGTGGCACTTCTCCCAGTTCAAGACAAGATTAGTTTCTTCACATCTCTGCAAAACTCGATCAAGGTTGCTCAAGCAATCATCAAAAGAGGATCCATAAACGGAGAAATCGTCCATGAAAACCTCACAAATCTTTTCACAAAAGTCAGAGAATATAGCCATCATGCATCTTTGAAAGGTAGCAGGTGCATTACATAAACCAAAAGGCATATGTCTATAAGCAAAAGTACCGAAAGGGCAAGTAAAAGTGGTCTTTGCTTGATCATCAGCTTGCACAGGTATTTGAGAGAAGCCAGAGTAACCATCTAGAAAGCAAAAATGTGTATGTTTGGATAATCTTTCTAGCATTTTATCAATAAAAGGCAAAGGGTAATGATCTTTTTTAGTAGCTTTATTTAATTTGCAGAAATCAATTACAATCCTATAACCTGTAATAATTCTTTGCGGGATCAATTCATCTTTATCATTAGGAACAACAGTAATACCTCCCTTCTTAGGGACACAATGGACATGACTTACCCACTGACTATCAGCAACGGGATAAATTATACCCGCCTCAAGGAGCTTTAATATTTCCTTTTCTTACCACTTCTTTCATCTTAGGATTTAGCCATCGTTGGTGATCAATAACTGGTTTGGCGTCTTTCTCCAAATTTATTTTGTGTTGACATAGAGTGGGACTAATGCCCTTAAGATCATCAAGAGTATATCCAATAGCAGCACGGTGCTTCTTCAGAGTTTTCAATAATTTCTCTTCCTCCTTCTCTGAAAGTAGCACTAATAATAACATGATATATCTTCTTTTCATTAAGATAAGCATATTTAAGAGTATCAGGTAATGGTTTAAGCTCAAACATGGGATCACCCTTGGGTGGAGGAGGATCCCCTAGGATTTCAACAGGCAAGTTGTGTTTCAGAATAGGTCCCTGTTTAAAGAATACTTCATCTATTTCCCTTCTTTCATTCATAAACATATCATTTTCATGGTCTAGTAAATATTGTTCTAAAGGATTAGTAGGAGGCACGGAAATAGAAGCAAGGCCAATAATTTCATCTTTACTAGGCAATTCCTCATCACGGGGTTGTCTACAAAACTTAGCAAAATTAAACTCATGACTCATGAGACATATCCCCTAAACCAACAGAAATAGTATCCTTATTGCAGTCTATCTTAGCATTAACAGTATTCAAGAAGGGTCTACCAAATATAATGGGACAAAAGCTATCTTGTGGGGAACCAAGAACAAGAAAATCAGCAGGATATTTAACCTTCCCACACAAGACTTCAACTTCTCTAACAATCCCAATTGATGAAATAGTATCTCTATTGGCAAGCTTAATGGTAACATCGATATCTTCTATCTCAGCAGGTGCAATATCATGCATAATTTCTTTGTATAAGGAATGAGGTATTGCACTTGCACTAGCACCCATATCACATAAGCCATGATAGCAATGATCTCCTATTTTAACAGAAATAACAGGCATGCCTACAACAGGTCTATGTTTATTTTTAGTATCAGGTCTAGCAATTCTAACAGTCTCATCACAGAAGTAAATAACATGCCCTTCAATATTATAGGCCAAGAGATCTTTAACCATAGCAATATTAGGTTCAACTTTAACTTGCTTAGGGGGTTTGTGTGTCCTAATGTTACTTTTGTTGACTACAGTTGAAACTTTAGCATGGTCCTTTATTCTAACAGGGAAAGGTGGTTTCTCAACATAAGCAGTAGGAACAACATGATCATTATAAGTGATAGTCTTTTCTTCAACTTTAATAGGTGCAACTAATTTTACTTCAATGGGAGGATTATATTTAAACCACTTCTCCTTAGGGAGATCAACATGAGTAGCAAAGGATTCACAAAAGGAAGCTACTATCTCAGAGTCAAGTCCATATTTAGTGCTAAATTCATGGAAAGCATCGGTATCCATAAAAGATTTAACACAATCAAACTTAGGTGTTATACCCGACTTCTTACCTTCATCGAGGTCCCAATCTTCATAGTTGCATTTAATTCTTTCCAATAAATCTCATTTGAATTCAATAATCTTCATTATAAAAGATCCAATACAAGAAGTATCGAGCATGGAGCGATTACTGAGAGAAAGCCGAGCATAATTTTTTGAATAATCATTTATCTTGAGAGCTCATGATTGGGGCATGAATATAACATTGACTTAAGCCTCCCCCAAGCTTGAGCGATGCTTTCTCCTTCGCGAGGCCAAAAATCATATATATAATTACGATCACGATGAACAAGATGCATAGGATAAAACTTCTGGTGAAATTCCAATTTCAATTGCTTGTAGTCCCATGATCCCATATCATCACATAGCCTATACCATGTCAATGCATCTCCCTTCAAATATAAAGGTAAGACCTTCTTCTTGATAACATCCTCGGGCATACCTACAAGCTTAAATAATCCACAAACTTCATCCACATAGATTAAGTGTAAATCGGGATGCAATGTTCCATCTCCTGCAAAAGGATTAGCTAGCAGTTTCTCTATCATACCCAAAGGAATTTCAAAGTAATTTTTTTAGTAGGTTCAGTAGGTTGAGGAGCAACTCTTTGCTCTAATGTCCGGGGTGAAGATACCCCGAACAAGCCCCTCAAAGGATTATGTTTCATAGTAACAAGTGACAGTAAATTTCAGCACACTATATAAATTTTTCCTTACCAAATTCCACCTACCAAAGGCGCTTTACTCCCCAGCAACAACGCCAGAAAAGAGTCTTGATGACCCACAAGTGTAGTGGATCTATCGTAGCCTTTTCTATAAGTAAGAGTGTCGAACCCAACGAGGAGCAGAAGGAAATGATAAGCAGTTTTCAGTAAGGTATTGTCTGCAAGCACTGAAATTATCGGTAACAGATAGTTTTGTGATAAGGTAATTTGTAACGAGTAGCAAGTAATGAAAGTAAATAAGGTGCAGCAAGATGGCCCAATCCTTTTTGTAGCAAAGGACAAGCCTGGACAAACTCTTATATGAAGGAAAGCGCTCCAGAGGACACATGGGAATTATCGTCAAGCTAGTTTTCATCACGTTCATATGATTCACGTTCGGTACTTTGATAATCTGATATGTGGGTGGACCGGTGCTTGGGTGCTGTCCTTACTTGGACAAGCATCCCACCTATGATTAACCCCCATTGCAAGCATCCGCAACTACAACAGAAGTATTAAGGTAAACCTAACCGTAGCATGAAACATATGGATCCAAATCAGCCCCTTATGAAGCAACGCATAAACTAAGGTTTAAGCTTCTGTCACTCTAGCAACCCATCATCTACTTATTACTTCCCAATGCCTCCCTCTAGGCCCAAACAATGGTGAAGTGTCATGTAGTCGACGTTCACATGACAACATACATCTCATCAAAATATCGAACGAATACCAAATTCACATGACTACTTATAGCAAGACTTCTCCCATGTCCTTGGGAACAAACATGACTACTCACAAAGCATATTCATGTTCATAATCAGAGGGGTATTAATATGCATAATGGATCTAAACATATGATATTCCACCAAGTAAACCAACTAGCATCAACTACAAGGAGTAATCAACACTACTAGCAACCCACGGGTACCAATCTGAGGTTTGGATACAAAGATTGGATACAAGAGATGAACTAGGGTTTGAGATGAGATGGTGCTAGTGAAGATGTTGATGGAGATTGACCCCCTCCCGATGAGAGGATCGTTGGTGATGATGACGGTGATGATTTCTCCCTCCCAGAGGGAAGTTTCCCCGGCAGAACAGCTCTGCCGGAGCCCTAGATTGGTTCCGCCTCGTGCTGGCGGAGTTTCTTCCCGTGAGCTTGCTTATTATTTTTTTCTCGGACGAAAGACTTCATATAGTCAAAGATGGGCATCGGAGGTCCACCAGGGGGCCCACGAGGCAGGGGGCATGCCCAGGGGGGTAGGGCGCTCCCCCCACCCTTATGGCGGGTGGGTGGCCCCCTCTGGTACTTCTTGCGCCCAATATTTTTTATACATTCTGAAAAGTGCTCCTGTGGAGTTTTAGGACTTTTGGAGATGTGCAGAATAGGTCTCTAATATTTGCTCCTTTTCCAGCCCAGAATTCCAGCTGCTGGCATTCCCCCTCTTCATGTAAACCTTGTAAAATAAGAGAGAATAGGCATAAGTATTGTGACATAATGTGTAATAACAACCCATAATGCAATAAATATCGATATAAAAGCATGATGCAAAATGGACGTATCAAGAAACAAGGACGAAAATGTGCATCAACCCCTATGAATAGATTACCCCAATGTCACCTCGTGAATCCGTGAGTTAAGTGCCCGAACATACATCAAGTGAATCAATAGAACACCCCATTGTCACCAATGGTATCCCACGCAGGACATACATCAAGTGTTCTCAAATCCATAATAGTATTCAATCTGATAATAGTGAAACCTCAAAGGTAAAACTCAATTCATCATAAGAAGGTACAGGGGGAGAAACACCATATGATTCAACTATAATAACAAAGCTCACGGTACATCAAGATCATGCCAAATCAAGAACACGAGAGAGAGAGAGAGAGATCAAACACATAGCTATTGGTACATACCCTCAGCCCGAGGGTGAACTACTCCTTCCTCATCATGGAGACCGCCAGGATGATGAAGATGGCCACCGGTGATGGTTTCCCCCTCCGGTAGGGTGCCGGAATGGGGTCCCGGTTGGTTTTTCGTGGCTACAGAGGCTTACGACGGTGGAACTCCCGATCTAGGTTTATTTCTGGGGGTTTCTATATTTGTAGGAATTTTTGGTGTCGAGAACAAGTCAGGGGGTCCATGAGGCAACGACAAGACAGGGGGCGCGCCCTCCACCCTTGTGGAGGCCTCGTGGCTCTTCTGGCCCAACTCTATTGCTTCGGGGGCTTCTTCTGGTCCATAAAAAATCACCGTAAATTTTCAGCTCATTTGGACTCCGTTTGATATTCATTTTCTGTGAAACTCAAAAACAAGGAAAAAAATAGAAACTGGCACTGGGATCTAGGTTAATAGGTTAGTCTCAAAAATAATATAAAATAGCATATAAATGCATATAAAACATCCAAGATGGATAATATAATAGCATGTAACAATAAAAAATTATAGATACGTTGGAGATGTATCAAGCAACTACTTGGACTGGGTCCATAACTTGAGGATTATCCTCATTACTGCACAGAAGAATTATGTCCTTGATGCATCGCTAGGTGACAGACTTCCTGCAGGAGTTGATGCAGACGTTATGAACGTCTGGTAGGCTTGATCTAATGACTGCTCGATAGTTCAATGTGCCATGCTTTATGGCTTGCAACCGGGACTTCAAAAATGTTTTGAACGCCCCAGAGCATATGAGATGTTCCAAGAGCTGAAGTTGATATTTCAAGCTAATGCCCGGGTTGAGAGATATGAAGTATCCAACAAGTTCTTTAGCTTCAAGATGGAGGAGAATAGTTCTGCTAGTGAACACATACTCAAAATGTCTGGGTACTATAACCACTTGACTCAGCTGGGAATTGATCTTCCAGTTGAGAGTGTTATTGACAAAGTTCTTCAGTCACTGTCACCAAGCTCCAAAGCTTTGTGATGAACTATAATATGCAAGGGATGACGAAAATGATTCCCGAGCTCTTCGCGATGCTGAAATCGGTGGAGGTAGAAATCAAGAAGGAGCATTAAGTGTTGATGGTTAACAAGACCACTAGTTTCAAGAAAAAGGGCAAGGGAAAGAAAGGGAACATCAAGAAGAACGACAAGCAAGTTGTCACTCTCGTGAAAAAGCCCAAAGCTAGACCCAAGCCTCAAACTGAGTGCTTCTACTACAAAGGAAATGGTCAGTCGAATCGGAACTGCCCCTAATACTTGGTAGATAAGAAGGATGGCAAAGTGAACAAAGGTATATTTGATATACATGTTATTGATGTGTTCCTTACTAATGGTCACAGTAGCGCCTGTGTATTTGATACTCGTCTGTATGCTCATATTTGTAACTCGAAATAGGAGCAGCGAAATAAACGAAGATTGGCTAAGGACGAGGTGACGATGCGCGTCAGGAATGGTTCCAAGGTTGATGTGATCGCCGTCGGTGCGCTACCTCTACATCTACCTTCGGGATTAGTTTTAGACCTGAATAATTGTTATTTGGTGCTAGCATTGAGCATGAACATTATATCCGGATCTTGTTTATTGCGATACATTTATTCATTTTAGTCAGAGAATAATGTTGTTCTATTTATATGAGTAATATCTTTTATGGTCATCCACCTTTAATGAATGGTCTATTCTTGTTGAATCTCGATCGTAGTGATACACATATTCATAGTATTGATGCCAAAAGATGCAAAGTTGATAATGATAGCGCACCATACTTGTGGCACTGTCGTTTAGGTCATATTGGTGTAAAGCGCATGAAGAAACTCCATGCATATGGACTTTTGGAATCACTAGATTATGAATCATTTGATACTTGTGAACCATGCCTCATGGGTAAGATGACTAAAACTCCGTTATCCAGAACAATGGAGCGAGCTAATGACTTATTGGAAATAGTACATACCGATGTATGCGGTCCAATGAGTGTTGAAGCATGTGGCGGGTATCATTATTTTCTAACCTTCACAGATGGTTTAAGTAGGTATGGTTATATCTACTTGATGAAACACAAGTATGAAACATTTGAAAAGTTCAAAGAATTTTAGAGTGAAGTGGAGAATCATCGTAAAAAGAAAATAAAGTTTCTACGATCTGATCGCAGAGGCGAATATTTGAGTTACGAGTTTGGCCATCATTTAAGACAATGTGGAATTGTTTCACAACTCACGCCACCTGGAACACCACAATGTAATGGTGTCTCCGAATGTCGTAACCGTACTTTATTAGATATGACACTGTAGCGATCCGACCTCAGACGGTCAAATCTCTGTGCATAAGTGTCATCCCTGGATTGGTAATGCTGACACACACGGTACTTGAAGGATTTATAACAGAGTTTCAATCACACAGTTATTTCATCGAATGTCTCAAAAGAGAACTATTACAATAATATGGCTAAAGGCCATCTAAATAAGATAACATCGGAAGGCTTGGAAGATAAAGCAAGTCCATCAACTCCAATGGCATAGCTGAGTGCACGACAACGACCTAGCGCACCTTACTCTTCGTCTGAAAAGTCTGCAACATAATACGTTGCAGCCCGAAACGGGTCAGCACATGGAATATGCTGGCAAGTATAACACTGTAGAGCAAAGTACATGCAACAGCTATAACCATATGCATATATGGCTGGTGGAGGCTCTAAGGTTAATGATTTTGCGTAAAGCCAATTTTTCCCTACTGCAAAGGAATATATTTTTGCTTAACTACAAGGTTTATTGAAAACATTGAGAATGGAAACCCCATCTCAATCCCAATTAAAGTAATTATCAACCCAAGAAATTAATTAGAGTAAAGTGATGAGATCAACATAATAATTCAAGTACCAGATACTCAAGATGACCATAACCGGAGACACGGCAAACCTACATGATGTTTGAGAAACGGATGACCGAGACACGGTCTTTCAGAAGCATTAGCCCTTTCGACGGGTAAACCGTACCACCTACATCCCCTACATCTGCTAGTTTACCACTAAAAGAGGTCACACAACATACTCAACTATGCCAGAGCCCATAATGGCTTGTGGCTGCACACGGAAGTTTCTAGCATGAATAATAATATGATCCCTTTGAGCCTGGGTGGCGGACCATAGAATGATCACACGGATTCCCCGAGATCTCCTTGGACAACACTAGATTGCCCCAGGTGTCCACAAACAATCCACCTAGATGTGTGTTAAAGTAGCAAACTTAAGTAAATCCTTAGTTAACAATAATTCTCACAACTGTCATGAATCACTCACCCAAACCACGTCTACGAGCATAGCATAGAGTAAGTATAACGTAGAAGTAACTCCCAGGGTTTGAATAAAAGGATAATAGGTACTACCTCAACATCTACTTCCCAGAACCCACAAGTTAAACACATCCTATTCATGCAATGTTTGAGGGTTGAAACTAATGCATAAAAATTGGGTAATAAAGGGGTATGATCAAAGTCTTACTTGTCTTGCTGACGATCTGCAAACCCTAGAGACTCGTAGCACGCTTCGCACTCCAGAAATTCTATCACAAACAAACAGTAGCATACATAAGCACTCGAGCATAGATTCAAGGGTAAAACTCAAGAGGAAAGATCCAAATCGAAAGTTCAACTGAAGTGCTTCGATTTGCAAAAAGAATCAATCAAATCGAAGCTACGAAACTCAAACTACGATCAAAAGAAGTTTGAATTCAAATATGCTTGAAACCAAATTTTAATTTGTGAAAACCATGTTCAAGTTGATTAACTGGAAAGAGGGTTTGAGACGAAGATTTTGGCATTGGTTTCACTGGATTTGGACAAACGATCGAAAAGTTGCGAGCGTTTGAATATCAGGGCTAATCTGCGATAAAATAATCGTGGATAGGTCCCTGGCCGAAAATAAAATAAAAAGAAAAGAATGACGAACGAACGTTCGCTAGCATAGACGAATGAACGAACACATTCACGAATTGAGGCGTTCGGGTGAACGTTCGCTAATTAGCGGAACCGAAAAAAACTGATCTAACTGATCCAAAACGAAAAACAAAAAAAAACGGCGACGGCGGCGGTTTTTACCGGTTCCTTGAGAAAAAACTGGTGGCGGCGAGGTGAGATCCGGTGAGGCGGGGCTCCGGTAGTAGTGCGGCTTGGGACAGGCGGCTAGAGGTGGCGGCGCGGTGCAGCGGGGCGATGGCGCGGGGCGTCGGCAGCGGCTACTGCTGCTGCGGAGGCGGCAGGCAGTGGTGGTGGTGAGGAAGGGGGCCAGGGCTCGGCTTTTAAAGAATCAGGGGGGCGGCGGCTTGGAGGAGGGGCCGGCCTGGACTCCCCCTCGGTGTCCGTTCCGAGCACGGCGGCGCGCGGGAGGAAGGCGGCGGTGGCTTGGGCTGCGGCCTGCTCGGCTGGGCCTTCAGCCCAGTCGGGCGAGAAACCTTTTTTAATAAGTAAATTCAGCCGAAAAAATCCTAGTAAAATATAAAAAAAATCTAAAAATGCCAAAAACAATTTTCATCGTCTAAATAAAATATTTAGAAAAAAGTGAACATTTTTCTAGCCTAAAAACGCAATTTAAAAAAGTGCAATTTTTCTCTAATTCGAATAAAATAGCAATAAAATCCAACTAAAATATTTATTTGATTTTAATTTTTTTCCTCCAATATTCCTCTTTTTTTTCAGAAGTCATATTATCTTCTCTCTTTATTTTTAATATAGGAAATATTTGGAGAGAAAAATATTAAAACCAAATTGATCAACTTCTCATATTTGAGAAAAAATTCAAATATGAAAATAAATGAAATCTCCAACTCTCTCCTTGGGTCCTTGAGTTGCTTAAGATTTGTAGGATCACAAACAAAATGCAATTAAAATATGATATGCATATGATGTCCTATGTATAACATCCAATTTGAAAATTGGGATGTTACAAACCTACCCCCCTTAAGATGAATCTCGCCCTCGAGATTAGGGTTGGCTAGAAAATAGGTGTGGGTGGTCCTTCCGTAGGTCTTCTTCTCGTTCCCAGGTGGCTTCATCCTCGGTATGGTGGCTCCACTGAACTTTGCAAAACTTGATAACCTTCCTGCGGGTAACTCGGCTGGCAAACTCAAGAATCTTAACGGGTTTCTCCTCGTAGGTCAGATCACTCTCCAACTGAATTGCTTCCAGGGGCATTGTATCTCTCAGAGGAATATCGGTAATCTCTGCATGACACTTTTTCAACTGGGAAACGTGAAACACATTATGAACTCCTGACAGACCTTCGGGTAACTCTAACTTCTAGGAAACTTCTCCCAAACGTTCCAACACTCGATATGGTCCTACAAATCTCGGGGCTAACTTTCCCTTAACTCCAAAACTTTTAACTCCTTGTAGTGGTGACACACGAAGATATGCTCGGTCTCCAATCTCATAGACTACCTCCTTACATTTGGTGTTGGTATAACTCTTCTGCCTGGACTAAGCTACCTTCAGTCTATCCCGAATCAACTTAACCTTCTCTTCAGACTCTTTGATCAGATCTGGTCCAAACAACTGACGGTCTACAACTTCATCCCACATTAGCGGTGTCCTGCACCTTCTTTCATACAAAGCTTCAAAAGGTGCCATCTTCAAACTAGTCTGATAACTGTTGTTGTATGAGAACTCTGCGCAAGGCAAATTGTCATCCCAACTAGATCCATAATCTAGCGCACAAGCTCTCAACATGTCCTCCAGAATCTGATTGACTCTCTTTGTCTGCCCATCTGTCTGCGGATGAAAGGCTGTACTGAACTCTAGCCTAGTACCCAAAGTCTGGTGCAGCAGATTCCAAAACTTCAAGGTAAACTGTGTTCCTCTATCTGATATGATGGTCCTTGGAACTCCGTGCAGACATACGATCCTGGTCATATATATCTGGGCCAACTTCGCGCTTGTATAAGTGGTTTTCACTGGGATAAAGTGAGCTACCTTTGTCAAACGATCAACTACTACCCAGATTGAATCATATCCCGATCGGGTCCTGGGTAATCCGGTAATGAAATCCATGCCAAGTTTGTCCCACTTCCATTCGGGTATCGGCATAGGCTGTAGCAATCCTACTGGCTTCTGATGTTCTGCCTTCACTCTCTGACATACATCACACACTGCTACATACTCGGCAATATCCTTCTTCATCCTTGTCCACTAGAAACGCTCCTTCAAATCCAAATACATCTTGGTGTTTCCGGGGTGAATCGAGAATGGTGAGTCATGAGCTTCTTAAAGTATTAACTTCCTGATCTCCGCGCTATTGGGCACATAAACACGATCCTCAAACCATAAAGTTTCGTGCTCATACTCACGGAAACCTTTGGCTTTTCCTTTATTCATCTTCTCCTTTATCTCAGCAATTTGCTTGTCATCCTTCTGAGCTTCTCGGATATTTCCCAATAACGTAGACTAAACCTCCATTCCTGCAGCAAAGCCTCTTGGAACTATCTCCAAACGAAGCTCCTTGAGATTCTTGACTAACTCCTGCGGTAATCCTCCGCTTACGAGGGTATTAACATAACTCTTCCGGTGTGACACCCCAAGACCAAGACCTATGCTATTTTGTTATGTGATCTTGCCTTGTTGCATGCTACTTATGTTATGTATGTTGCACTTGTCTTTTGTTGTACCATGCATCATATTCATCCTTGTCTTGCATTGTTTCTTTTATTTTTGCATGCCATGATCATGTTGAGTGCCATTGTCATATCTTGCATGATGTCATGTTGCATTGTGCCTTTTTGTATTGCATTTCACCATGTTCCGTGTTGGTTGCATTACTTGTGTTGATGTGCTATTTGTGTGCTCTCCATCTTCCCTTCCTCCTCCTATGGTTGCTAGCCTCTTCATCTTTTCTTCAAGGCCCTTCTTCAAGTGCAAACCATTTAACTTCTTTCTTTCTTCAAATTCCACCCATTGATGCAAGTGTCATGATTTCTGCCCCAAATAATGTTCATTCCTTTCCTATAAAGTCTCATCCATGCCTTATACCTCTCTGTCAAATATCATCCATTTTTGGAGATGTTTTGGTTGAGTTCAAAATGGCTCAAGTTTGAATTTAATTCAAACTTGAATTATTTTTTTCTATCTCTAAAAATGTCCAAACCATTTTATTCAAACTATGCATAAATCCAAGATCTTAGATATATTTCTTTCTCAGCCTCCCTACCTCCTATAAATCATGCCCCGGTGCCCTAGGGTCTCTCCTGTTTCCATTCCTCCCTCCTCCTTGTCTAGCCGCCACAAGGTAATCCACTCCACGCCATAGCCGCCGCCAACGCCATGCCCGAGCTCTACTCCGGCGCGATCAAGCTCAACGACGTCGTCTTCTTCCTCGGGAGCGACGCCCGCGTCTCCCTCTTCTTCCTTGACCTCGCAAGCGTCCATTCGAGCCTGGATCGACCTCCTCCCCGATGTCTTCTTCCCCTGCTTCATGGACCCAAGCACCCTAGCCACGATCAGGGCGTCTTCCCGCTGTCCACGGCCACTTGATCTTGAACGACTCCAGCAGCACCCCAAGGTGACGCTCTACTCCTTCTCGTGCCTTTCTCCCATCATTCGTTTCCCCTAGGTGTCATCCACATGAGCAAAAACTCCACTCCCGATGTACCATAGCCATTTTGAACCAAGCCGAACCTCTGTTTTCCGCGTCCTCTGCACACAGGCCTCCCCATTGCTGCACCTTCGCTGCCACACCTCCGCGCACGTCCGTGTCGCCTCGCCTCGCGCACCTGCCGCCGCTCGCTTTCTGCATCCACAGCACGCGCATGAGTCCTGCACACCTCTATTCCAGCCGACAGCCATGGCTAGCCAGGCTCGGCCTCGCGCAAGCTCCTTTACTCACGCACGCCCACGCTCGCAGCTCGCAGCACATGCCCATCTCTCGCTCGCGAGCCCCATTGCCCTCCTTCACCCGCCGCTATAGCTCCCGCCTCGCCTGATTGTGCGCCGCAGCCGAGACGAGTCCCATCTCGAAGCTCGAGCTCCGGCGTCCTTCCTCTGCTCCCTTCATGAGCACGCGCACCCACACCTATTTCCGCACCCCCGCCGTTGGCCTGTGGTCGCGACGGTCGCCGTTTTGCTCGCCGGTGTCGTCACCCAGTTCCTCTGTGACCCACGAAGAAGAAGGTCTGGCCTCTGGTTTTGTTCAAGTCGAGCCACGCCCTTGTTTTGCACAAACATACAGCAGCAGTGCAGTGGTCAGCACTCTGCTCCTCTATACAGGAGGTCGTGGGTTCAAGTCCCAGCCGCCCTTGTTTTTGGCCCTGTTTTCCTGCTATTTTGCATACCCACATCCACTTCGGGCCAGATCTGTTACCGGGCTTGCACAGTGCGTTAATGCATACCCACATCCGCTTCGGGCCAGATCTGTTACCGGGCTTGCACAGTGCGTTAAAACCGGCCCGTGCACATTTTTTCCGAGTCTGTGTATTTTAGCATTTTCAATGCATTCTTATTTACTGATATGCCACTGTTTTGCATTGTTGATAATTAAAGATCCATGCATCCAAATAAAATATGTCATATATGCAACATGCTTAGTTTTTCATGTACTTTTATAATATGCAACTTTCATCCATGTTTAAAATGTTTAAATTGTTGTTTGCATTTAATTTGCATATTGCCATGTTAAAATGATTTAATTCATAACTAAATAACTGTAGCTCCATTTTAAATAAACTTTATATGTAAATGGGGTAGAAAAATGCATAGGCTAACATGGTAGCACTACTTGGCATGTTAAACAACTTTAAAATATGCTTTAGGACAGAGCAGTACCAAATCTAATATATGCTCATGAGGATTTTTCCGGACTTGTTGCTTGTTGTTCTGGCCTCAATTAAACTTGCCTAGATAGGCAGTTTTCATATGCTTCACCCCTTGCCATGTTTAAGAACATTTAGTATTGATGGGTACCTAAACGAGAGAGAACTAAATAAGTCATGCGGTGTTTCGTCAATATGCAACTCGTTGCATATTGAGCTCCACTTAATTTGTAGTTTTGTTTGTGCACTTTGTCATGCCATGCATCATTAAACCGGACATGCATCATTCTTGGTTGTGCATCATGCAATGTTTATGCTTGTGTGTTTACTATGTTGCTTGCTTCTTTTCGGGTTGCTTCTCTCATTAGCTTCGGTTTCGTTCCGGAGTTGTGAGGATTCGTTTGACTACGTCTGTTTGCCTTCTTCATGGACTCATTCTTCTTCCTTGCGGGATCACATGCAAGATGACCATACCCTCGAAATCACTTCTATCTTTGCTTGCTAGTTGTTCGCTCTATCGCTATGTCGCGCTACCTACCACTTATTTATCAAGCCTCTCAAATTGCCATGGTAGCCTCTAACCTTTTTCAACCATCCTAGCAAACCGTTGATTGGCTATGTTACCGCTTTTGCTCAGCCCCTCTTATAGCATTGCTAGTTGTAGGTGAAGCTGAAGTTTGTTCCATGTTGGAACATGGATATGTTGGAATATCACAATATATATTATTTTAATTAATGCATCTATATACTTGGTAAAGGGTGGAAGGCTCGGCCTTATGCCTGGTGTTTTGTTCCACTCTTGCCGCCCTAGTTTCCGTCATACCGGTGTTATGTTCCTTGATTTTGCGTTCCTTACGCGGTTGGGTGTTATAGGAACCCCTTGACAGTTTGCTTTGAATAAAACTCCTCCAGCAAGGCCCAACCTTGGTTTTACATTTGCCTAACAACCTTTTACCCTTTCCCTTGGGTCGGCCAACCCGAGGGTCATCTTTATTTTAACCCCCCCGGGCCAGTGCTTCTCCAAGTGTTGGTCCGAACCGAGTAGACTGCAGGGCCACCTCGGGGAAACTTGAGGTTTGGTTTTACTCGTAGGATGTCTCATCCTGTGTTGCCCTGAGAACGAGATATGTGCAGCTCCTATCGGGATTGTCGGCACATCGGGCGGCTTTGTTGGTCTTGTTTTACCATTGTCTAAAAGTCTTGTAACCGGGATTCTGAGACTGATCGGTTCTTCTCGGGAGAAGGAATATCCTTCGTTGACAGTGAGAGCTTGTGATGGGCTAAGTTGGGACACCCCTGCAGGGTATAAACTTTTGAGAGCCGTGCCCGCGGTTATGTGGCAGATGGGAATTTGTTAATATTCGGTTGCAGAGAACTTAACACTTGACTTAATTAAAATGCATCAACCGCGTGTGTAGCCGTGACGGTCTCTTTTTGGCGGAGTCCGGGAAGTGAACACGGTCTTGTGTTATGCTTGAACGTAAGTAGTTTCAGGATCACTTCGTGATCATTTCTAGCTTCTCGATCGCTGTGTTGCTTCTCTTCTCGCTCTCATTTGCGTATGTTAGCCACCATATTTGCTTAGTGCTTGCTGCAGCTCCACCTCATTACCCTATCCTACCCATAAGCTTAAATAGTCTTGATCTCGCGGGTGTGAGATTGCTGAGTCCTCGTGACTCACAGATACTTCCAAACAGTTGCAGGTGCCAATGATACCAGTGCAGGTGACACAACCGAGCTCAAGTGGGAGCTCGATGAAGATCTTGATCATTGTTGTGTGTCTTTTCCGGATGATCAGTAGTGGTGCCCAGTTGGGACGATTGGGGATCTAGCATTTGGGGTTGTCTTCTTTTATTTTGGTTCCGTAGTCGGACCTTGATTGTATTCTGGATGATGTATGTTTAACTTGTATTTGTGTGAAGTGGAAATTGTAAGCCAACTCTTTATCCCTTTCTTATTCAGTACATGGGATTGTGTGAAGATTACCCCTCTTACGACAAAACTACCATGCGGCTATGCCTCTAAGTCGTGCCCCGACACATGGGAGATATAGCCGCATTGTGGGTGTTACAAGTTGGTAATCAGAGCCATCCCCGACTTAGGAGCCCCCTGCTTGATCGAATCGCTGACGTTGTTGAGTCTAGAACAAAATGTTTTGAGTCTTAGGTTTATATATATCGAAGAGTAGGATTCTTTTTACTCCTCAGTCCCTTCATCGCTCTGGTGAGGCCTCCTGACATAGAAGTTTTGACTCTCCTCTCCTCAAATTTCATGAATTTTTTTAGGATCACGCGGGTATCTTGGAATAGTCCCGATAGTCTTGTCATGAGAACATTGTTCTTGGTGCCTCCTGGCATTTAGGGGTTATAGGAGTGTCCCGGGGAGTTGATCTCCGACATGTTGTCGTCACAATTTTATCGTTGCAGTTCTGGAATACCTGAGTTTCGCTGACATCGAAAATCTCTTTTATACAGTTGTTGGTGAGATAACCTCGACGCCACCCAGTACTGAGGCGGGAGTTCGGGAGTATTGCCACAACTCGTATAACGGATGCTTTTCAAAGGTTGAGGTACACGATTTCTGAAGGTTTCTTGGTTATGTGTTGAAGGATGGATACAGCTGGATGTAGGAATTGTTAGTTTGGGTGAGATATTATGCTTCCCCTGTATCCCCAACACCTGATTGCATAACCAAAAAGTTTCGGGAGTTTTATAGGTGGGAATTCAAGTAGCTCCTAGAATATATTTCCAACAGACACATGATACGATATGGGGTCTATCATTTGTTTGTTTCCGGCTTATTTTGCGAGCCAATCCTTTTTTTTGTTTTGAGTTGTGGTATTCGAGTTGCTTCAATGTCAAATGTGTTTCCATACCTTTCCTAAGCAGTGTTCTCATATTTCTATGTGAATACGAATCCTTCATGATAATCGAGATTGTCATGTCGATCTTTTTCAACCGGCGTGCTCCTCTTCAAGTGGATCCGATCATTTTCAACATTCGTAAGATCACTTCTCAGTTTTCCTCAATGGTGTTTGTTTCATCCGTCCCAAGTTTTCTTTGTTTTTCCCGCCCTCCCACCCGTTTTCTTCAAGGACTCAGATTTCTTAATCAAGTATCAATTTCATTCATGTGAAGACTCTTCATCCTTTTCCTTCAATGTTCTTACCTGGTGATTCTCTTGAAGATACTAAGGAAGCTACAAGTTTATCATTCTTCATTCTTTTCTTCTACGGTGGATTCAATTCAAGCTTTGTCGATCATATCTTTTCCTCGTTTCAAATGTTTTCTCATGTCAGAGCACCTCTTAATCGTTCATCTCTCTCTATTCATATCCGAAGTGCCAAAGATATCTCAGAAGATTCAAGTTTCCATTCTCAATTCGCTCAAGTTCTTTTGAGGATGTTATCTCATTCAAGCCATTTAAATCAACTGGTGCAATCTCTCTTCCAAGCAACCATTTCAAAGGTGTATTTTTTGAGTGGGCCCTAACCCACATGTCTTTTTCCAGGAGCTTACCTGAATCTTCTATTTTTTTCCGGAGCTACTCTCAAACTCTTCTCCAAGTTTAACGTAATAATGATTTATCATCAGTCATATGTCTTCCTCCGAGATCTTTCAAATTATTTTCATCATTGGATCAACCTCTTCGCTTTTGATTCTCCCAGAGTGTCTAAACAATTCTTGTGGTGTTTCTCGTTGTCATTCTCGGATTTTGAAGACCGAAGAAGAGTTTTTCCTCCAAATCTTATCCATTCTCTCAAAGATTCATGATTCTAGCTTCATGATATCCTCTCATAATTGTATTCGATTGTGAGAATTCTTTTCACCCTTCCGGAGCAACTCAGGAGTCTTTCCAGTTTGATTCTCCGAAGGCCATCATTTCGGGTTTATTCATTCTTAGCGTTCAGCTATTGTTCTCCAAATCTTACGGGTGCATCATTCAAGTATTCTCTAATCAGTTCGCGATCTCTTCGTTCTCTTGCATCTTGATTCACCCCTTTACTTCGTTCATTTTCAATTCTTACGGTGTTTCATTCAAGATTTCTCTTCCTTCGTTATCGTATCAATTCATTCGTTCTTTCAAATCCTAACGGTGGTTCGTTGAAGTCTTTTCTCAAGTTTGTGTTATATCTACCTTAATCCTTTCCACGAGAATAAGTAGTATGCCAAGTCCGTTGCTTGTCATCAATTTAAATTGGTGAAGGATAAGAATAATATAATTCTTATTCTTGTGTCATCGAGTAAATTCAATTCCTTATTCTGAAGGTTCATCAAATTCTCGGTTTCAATTGTTTCATCTTTTCTTTTCCCGGAGTTCCAAGCTCTCTCAATTATATCGCCGTGAAGATCCATCTAAATCATTACAAGGCTTCACCTTGTGTTTTCAACTTCTCTTTCTTTTTATCATCATTTTGTTACCGGAGTTCTTCATGGAGGTTCTACATGATGGTTGATCAAGGATTCATTCCATTCTTCAATTGTTCTTCAAGCTTTCTCTCGGAGCTAAGATCCACCAAGATATACTCTAAAATAAACATGGTGTTCAACACATGTTTTGTTTTGAGGAGTTCAAGCATTCTCATTCTTGCATTCCAAAGTGCAATTATTTCTACCTTATCTTTTGAGATGGTGTTATATCATTCTTGACAATTTCCCTTCATGTGTCATGATTCAATAGTTGTCAAGAATGAGATAGTTAAACCCATCAATTTCTTCGATCATGAGCTCTTCTCAATCCATCAATCTCTTCGTTGGAGTTATCTTGGGTTATATTTCACCTAAAGCTTTCCCTAAGGATTGTTGCTATTTATGGTGCTTACAAATGACCCAAGTTCTTCATTTATCTTCCCGGTGAAATAAGTTTCTTGTCTCCTTGTTGGTATCAATCCAATCTATTGTTTCCGTATGTGGCAGAATTTCATCTCATAATTTCGAGATGTTTTCCATAAGCCCACAACAAGCATACTCTTTTCATTGTTGGTTTTCCAACAACCCCGTTCGACCCTTCTCCTAAAGATGCTTTTCAAGCTCATTTGAGGTAAAATATGTTGTTTTCTCCTTCATTCTTTTGTTTCTGTTCTTACATTTGTTCCGGAGACATTGTGATGTTGCTCTCTTTGACCCATCATCTTGCTTTGTCAAGATCATGTTCAATTCCTTCCATTTATAGTCGGAGTGTTGTCCAAATTATATCATTCTTATTCCTTCTCTATCTTGTTTTAACCGGAGTGTTGTGTCTATCATTCATCTTCTAACCGGAGTCTCATCCAAGTGCTTTCTTTTTGCCAAGTTCATATTATTGCCTTCCATTTCCAACCGGAGTGTTGTCGTAATTGATCTTTATTGTTCCTTGTACATCTCGTTTCATCCAGAGTGCTTGCATGTACTTCCTGTCCATTGCAACCCTTTTTCTTATGTCTTTCAACCTACAAGGTTCTAGTAATGTTCCTTGTTCCTCTTTTCTAGCAGAGTGTTTTCAACTTTGATCATATCCATTGTATTCTTTTCTCAAAATGGTTTAACCTCTCAAGGTTCATGGGTTCAGTTGTTTGTTGAAGAAGCAACTTTGTTTTACCTCTTCCTCTTCCGTTTTCCCTCCGGTGCCATCCTAGATCTCGGGACAAGATCTTCTGTTAGTGGAGGAGTGTTGTGACACCCCAAGACCAAGACCTATGCTATTTTGTTATGTGATCTTGCCTTGTTGCATGCTACGTATGTTATGTATGTTGCACTTGTCTTTTGCTGTACCATGCATCATATTCATCCTTGTCTTGCATTGTTTCTTTTATTTTTGCATGCCATGATCATGTTGAGTGCCATTGTCATATCTTGCATGATGTCATGCTGCATTGTGCCTTTTTGTATTGCATTTCATCATTGTCGGGTTTCGGGTTCTGGCAGACCCTTGAGGTTCGAACACTGGGGTGCGCGCGGAGATCTCTCCCCTACCGATCTACGTCCAATCTCCTCGCGTGATCTAAGCTGGAAACAATGAACAACACAAGGGACACGAGGTTTATACTGGTTCGAGCCACCATTGTGGTGTAATACCCTACTCCAGTGTGTGGTGTGGTGGATTGCCTTAGGGGCTGACGATGAACAGTACAAGGGAAGAACAGCCTCGCGAGAGGTGTTCTTGAGCCGGTGCGATGAACTGTTTGGGTGAGTTTAGTCGCCTCTCTCTCTCTCTCTCTCTGCTAGGGCTCTACCAGATCTCTAGATGTCTTTTTACTCTGTGGTGGCTAGCTCTATTTATAGAGGCCCTGGGCCTCTCCCCAAATAATGAGCGGGAAGGGCGCCAACAATTGGCCATTTTGAAGGGGAACATCTAGTACAAGTTATCCTGACAAAAGGTGGTCTTCGGCTGCCAAAAGCACTGGTGATGACACCGTCTTGGGCTCCATGGTGACCTCCGTCCTGCCGCTCTGTTGGTCTTGGTCTCATTCCACCGGAATGGTAACCTTTGCCCGATGCCTTGGCCTATGCTTGCCCCCTTTGCACCAAAGGGGAAACAAGGACACTACACAGGCCGGCGCCCGCCTGGCGCCCGCCTGGTCTCGATTGTCATTGCTTGTATCACGGGCTCCTCGCGAGGTACCCCTGCCTTGATCTCTCCGCCTCCTCGCGAGCCTGCCTGATGAGGCTGCCTCTGAGGAAGCTTTCTGTCGTCCGCCTCACGAGGCTTGGCCCCTCGCGAGGGTCTTGAGTATGAGCTGATGAAGATGGGCCGCGCTGGGCCCCCACTTGAGCCACGCCGCAGGCCGCAGGCAGGCAAGTCTGGGGACCCCCGTTCCCAGAACGCCGACAATAGCCCCCGGGCCCAAGGCCCGCCCGGGCTTGGCCTAGCAGGGAAGTGAAGGGGCAAGCGCGAAGCGCCGCGGGCCCCAATAGCCTATGGCCTTGGGCGCCGCGTGGCGGCTGATTGGTCGTGGACGTGTGCGCTTCCCCCCGACGCCTCGGCGACTGTCCATCTGACAAAAGAGGTGCCTGGGCCAGACCTACTTGCTTTGTTCTCGTTCGCCTCGCTCCAGATCCCCTTTCTCGCTCTCCTCCTTCTTGCTCCCAAAATCCTCCAGATCTGCCTCAATCCTCCTCATCCGGCACACCATGGCGCCTTGCAAGTCCCCGACCGAGGCCTGGTACTCGTCGGTTCTGGATTCCCTGAACCTACCGGAGAAGAACCTCGCCCTCACGCGCCTGATGACGATGGCGCAGGGCAGCAAGGGGGCGACTGTGCTCAAGGCCGGCTCCGACCAGCCTGAAGGCAAGCGGAGCACCTTCTATCCACTCTTTGTGAGCGCCATCGTCGCTGGTCTGGTGCCTCCTTTCTCTGAGTTCTTCTTTGCTGTTCTCTGCCAGTACAACTTGCAGGCTCTGCATCTCCACCCCAACTCTATTCTTCTCCTGGCGATTTTTGCTTACTACTGTGAGGCTCACGTTGGGGTAAAGCCCTCGGTGGCCTTGTTGCGTCACTATTTTTCCCTCTGGGTTTCTGGTAGCCATATCTCCGCATGTGCGAGCTTCATCGCATACTCCAATTCCAATGCTATCTCGAAGCCTGGGAAGATGATCGAAGGCTTCCGGAGCAAGTGGGTCATGGTGGACGTCGGGCGCATCCACCCCCGTTTGGTGTTGCCTACGGGGCAGCCCAAGGCTGTCGACGCGTGGTCCCGCGCGAAGCTCGTTGACCCCCGTGCGAAGGCGGTGCTGAAGAGGATGAACGCGGACCTGAGGCCAAGCAACTTGGGGGCGGCGAAGCTGACCGGGGCCACGCTCCTGAGGGAGTTCTTGGAGCACCGGGTGGCTCCACTCCAGGAGCACTCGCTCCCGTTATGGAGGCTTGGGGAAGCGGACACCATCTTGCGCATAAGCTCTGAGGCCCTGTCCGACGAGAATCTGGTCGCGGCCCTCCATTCCTTGGTTGGGGGAGATGTGGCGAGCCCGGTGGGCTCCCCCATCCCCCTGTTCATTTGTGACGAATGGGAGCAAGTGGTGAACGCCATGCCCACCTTCAATAGTCAGGGGCTGGTGCCCGCGGAAGTTCCCGAGGATCTTGCGGCGCTGGCGATGGTGAACGTGTCCTCCGGCAGCTCCAGCGGGAGTGAGGGGGAAGAAGAGGCAGAGGAGGAGGAGTCTGACTCTGAGACGACTGGCGAGGAGTTGGGGGAGTCCTTCCCTCGACGCAGGTCTCGGGCCCTTCGCTCCATGCCAGACAACGACGATGCCGGCGCCAGGCGAGGAGGGGAGGACTCTCCCTTGGTCATAAGGAAGGGCAGGTCGGGGCTGGTTCCCCCAGGGTCCGCTCTGGTCCCTGGGCGGTCTGAGGCCAGCCCCAGCCCTCTCGACGTGCCTTCTGCTTCCGGGCCTCCCGAGGCTGACCCCAGCTGCAGGCTCTCAGGCTTCAAGTTTGGCCGGAGATTGCTTGAGTCCGTGAGCAACGACCAGTAAGTGCTCGATTCGTGCTTTGCTTGGTTTCTGCCGCCGAGGCTTGACGTCCATATTCTTTTGCAAGGCTGGCGCCTACGGCGAAGAGGTTGAGAGGGGCTTCTGCGGCCCTGCTTTGCGCGAGTCCATCCGCCGGGACGGCGCCTTCGTCAGCTGGGGAGGATGACGGCGAGGCTCGCGCCTCCCCGGTCCAATCGTCTTCGCGAGGCCGACTGGGATGCCTTGGCGAGGAGTCAGCCCCCATGGCCCCACTGACCCTAAAGTTGACTGCGCTCGATGTCGCAGCCGGGGCAACCAAGGCCCAGGGGGTTCCTTCCTGCCAAGCCGTGATCACGCTGCCGTCCTCTTCGCCCGCTCCGCCAGTTCCTGCTTCTTCTGCTCCTTCTGCCACCGTCCTGGACTAGGTCACCAGCGAGCTGAGCCAGTTGTGGGATGATCTTCTAAGCGCGGACCCTCGCCTAGTGGCCTGGCGCCTGGAGCTAGCTTCTGGCTGGGCCCGTTCCACTGCCTTCGTCCGAGCAGCGCTGAGCCAGACCGTGTCGACCCCCGATGGGGAGAAGCAGGCCGCCAAACAAGCCAAGGCTGCTCGCGACGCTGCCCTTGGCGACGCCGCGGCCGCCCAGGCTCGCTGCAAGGCACTGGAGGATGAGCTGCAAGGCCTGCGCGACGATCTCGCCAAGGAGGTCCATGGACGCCAGGAGAAAGAGAAGGAGATGAAGGCTCGGGAGGCTGCCGTCAAGGACCGGGACGCCAAGCTTGATGACCGCCACGGCCGATTGGAGACGCTGGAGCGGTCGCTGCAGGCGGAGAGGACCGAGCTAGACGCCAAGGCGAATGTCCTGGCGGAGGATCGGGTGGCCTTCACGAAGATGGAGAAGAAGGCTCGTGCCACGCTGAAGACGCTTTACGAGAGCGGCTTGGAGGAGCCATTGGCCGGTGCGGAGGACGGCCCCGCCAAGCTACTTCCCTTCCTGGTCCGTGCGCTTGAAGATGTCGTAGACGGCTTTGGCCCCACGACCGAGGCTGAGGCGCGTGTGCTGTCTTCTGCGGCGCTGACGCATGTCCTCAGCCACGTCTACCTGCGCGACCCCGATGTCGACTTCGACAACCTGCTGGAACCCATGAGCGGCGACCTTGCCGCCACTGCCGTTGAGGCCGTGAAAGGCCGAGCCGAAGCTTTGTTGGGGAGGTTCCGCGCCTTCAGCATCTTGCCCGGGCGCCGTGCCGCCAGCTCCACGGCCCCAGGAGGCGGGGTCGCCCAGCGCGACTCCACCACAGGCGGCGGCGCCACTAGAGAGTGATCCTTTCGCGGCTTCTGTCCTGTTTTTATTCCTGCAACATGCACTGTGCCTCTCAGAGGCGTTTAAACTTGTGTTTGGCGTCGTAAAATAATCTATGGCTTGTAATATTTGCTTTGGATTTCCTGGATTTTGCATTTTTCTTTCCTACTTGCTCGCGCTCTACGTCAACAGGCCCCGGCCCCGCGCGTACCTCACCCAGCGTTAGCCCGATCGGAAACCAGGACAGGAGTAAGGAGTGAGGGGCTACATGGCAAGTTAGGCTCCTGAGTCGCGATGCTTAGGAGTCCCCCTTGACGCGAAAGGAACAAGCAGGAAAGAATAATGAGTGGATTGGTTGTTCTGCGTCGGCAGGGCCCGGCTCCGCGCATACCTCACCCAGCGTTAGCCCCGACCGGAAACCAGGATGGGACTAAGGAGTGAGGGGTTACGGGGCAAGTTAGGCTCCTGAGTCGCGATGCTCAGGAGTCCCCCTTGACGTTCAAACGGGTTTCCATACCTTGGCTCCGCTCAGGGAGGGGCGCATGACGACCAGGTCCAAGGGACCTGGCTGGGTGGCGTGCGCTCGGGCAAGGCCCGGGCATAGCCCCCGTGTCCAGCCCCCTCGTGTGGCGCTCCCGAGGGGAGGCATTGCGATGGTGCCGGACACTGAGCTCTGGGCTCCCTGAGGTTGGTACGGTCGTAGGCCGCCCTCGGTTGTTTATCACCAGCACGGAGCATAGCACTTTCGTATGTGTACGGGCATAGCCGCTCCTCGACAGTGTCGTCAGCCAGCATGGAGCATGGTGCTTCCACTGGTACGTGGGAGGGGGCTTCCCTCCAGGAGGAGCCCCCGGGGCGTGTACAGCCCCGCCCTGACACATGGTCGGCACGGTAGGGATAGGAGAGGTGTATCTGGGCACTCGTGAGCCAGCGCGGGACTCACAAGGCCCTACCTCGAGGCGGGTTGCACCTGGCTCTGGGCCTTTATCAATGGTGTGTTCCTGCAGGGTGGTTAGAATGCAAATGCTCTATGTCCTCAGGTCCCTCCCCTCGAGCGAGCTCAGCTGCCGCTGGTATGACAGGTCGCGATGCCGTGGGTCAAGGCCAGGGGGTGAGGGCTGGAGAGCCAGTAGGAGCCCATGAGTCGCGATGCTCAGGTACCCCCCTTTTAACGTGCAAGCGCTTTGCATGAAAGCGGAGAAGTATGCGATAAGCAGCAGGTGACAATTAAGCGTGAAAGAGCAAATTCATTTTAAGTAGACGCAGGAAAAGCAAACGCCGCTAGGCCAGGCCCCTAACAAGGTAAGTAAAGAGCATAAGCAAAACAGATACATGCCGCAGGGACGGACCCACGCGACCTGGGAATGACGCGGCCCTGTGGGCGCTCCTCGCTAAAAACGGAACTTAGAAAGATGTCACCTGGTGTTGTTGAAGATGAAGTGATGTTGAAGAAGTGGGCGATGCGCGATGATGACGTCGACCCTCATGAGCCCCCAGGCCCAGGAGCCTCGGGAGGCTCCGGGGCACAAGAGGGTCTCCGAGGGCCATCTCCATCTCCGCCAGGACCGCACAATGCTTGACCTCCCGAGCCTCCAGAATGCTCCTCAGCAGGCACTGATGAGCGGCGGCCGCGTTCGGCAGGCCGAAAGGCATGCGAACGTAGCTGTGAGGTGGACCCTCGCAACGCCCCACGCACGAAGGCCAGAGGCACTCCTGAGACGCCGCTCGGTTGAGCCCTGGCATGTCAATGCAGACACGCAGCCCACCATCCTCGCCTGGATGTGGGGCTACGGTGGGCAAGCGGCGGCTACCGCGCATGACTCTCAACTCCTATAGCTCCTGGGTGTTTCTTGCGATGAACTCCTAAGGGTTTGGTCTTCCTTGCCTTGTACCTTCCTGAGGGAAACGTGCTTGGAAGCACCCCTCCAAGCGGTGCCTGAGCGCCTCCCTCACGACCTTGGCAAAGTCGGTGGCTCTCCAAGAAAGAGCCCCCGAGCCCTGCCTGAGGAGGGCGCCGGGCGCGCCTTCCTATGCGAGAGAGGGTGGCGCTCCTTGATTGGGCGCAGATCTTGACGCAACACCTCCGGAGGCGCCTGCCTCCTTATGGCTTGGGCCAGGCGAAACCTTCTTCTTATTAAGGGTCGCCTCGGGAAGTCTTCCGTTCCTGTGGTCCGGGTCTTCGATTGTGGTGGCTTGGAACGCGCGCTCAAGTGAACACACTGCGTCCCTTTCTTCACAGGGTACGGTGATGACTCCACCGATTTCTGGCATCTTGAGGACATTGTATCCATGATGAGTCACTGCCATGAACTCGGCCAGGGCTGGGTACCCGAGGATGGCATTGTATGGCAGACGGATGCGGGTGACGTCGAAGTCGATGAGCTCGGTGCGGTAGTTGTTGCGCTGCCCGAAGGTGACTGGAAGGCGAACCTGCCCTATTGGAACAGTGGAACCATCAGTGACTCCTGAGAAGGGCTTGGTTGGCTGAAGCTGATTGTACGACACTTGGAGATTGTCGAACGTCTCGACGGACAGGATGTTGAGTCCTGCTTCGCCATCAATGAGGGTCCTGGTGACCTGCACGTTGCTGATGACCGGGGAGCAAAGCATCGGGAGGGCTCCGGCCGTTGCCACGCACTTGAGCTGATCCGCTGAGCTGAACGTGATAGCGCATGCAGACCACCTGAGAGGGCGCATGGCCTCAATCTTGGGAAGGACTGCATTCACCTCGCGAGCAAACTGCTTGAAGATGCGCTGTGAGGCTGGGGCCTGCGCGCCACCCAAGATGCAAGCGATTGCGCGCGACTCCTGGAAGCCCCCAGCCCCCTCGTCTTGATGTTGGTCTTCGTTCCTCCTTGGCGGTGGCGGCAGAGGAGGAAGGCCCGCGTTGCCGTGCAGGCGATCCTCACGAGGCTGATCTCTCCAGCCTCCCTCGTGAGGCTGGTCCTACCAGCGATCCTCGCGGGGTCGGCCACGCCACCCTTGGCGAGGGCCACGGTCTTCCCATCGTCCGCCACCTCTTCCTCCTCCTCGGCCATAGCCCCTGTTGTTGCGCTCGGGGCGTCGGCCGACACATCCATCTCTCACGGCCCTGAGCTCTTGACATTCGTTGGTGTTGTGGGTGTGGAGGTCGTGGTACACGCAGTACCGGCTGCCCTTGGATGACTCTGGATGATCCCTGCCTCGCTTGGTGTTTGGCTCCGCTGCAAGAACGACAGCCCCCTTGCGCTTCACGTCCTTGGCCTTGGGCTTCTTCTCTTCTGGGTCGGCAGCCGGAAGTTCGAGGAGGGAGAGGCACCCTTCCTCAGCCCTAGTGCACTTGGTCGCCAAGTTGAACAGCTCCAGGGATGTGCACAGGTCTTTATGGATTGCTAGCTCCTCCTTCATCTTGATGTCGCGTACGCCATCGGAGAAGGCCGAGATGATGGCTTCTTCAGTCACCTTGGGGATCTTGAGGCGAGCATTGTTGAAGCGCTGGATGTATTTCTGCAGGGTTTCCCCTTGTTGCTGCTTGATGCGGCGCAGATCGCTCATGGCCGGGGGCCGATCGCGAGTGCCCTGGAAGTTGGCGATGAAGCGGCTGCGCATCTCGTCCCAGGAGGAGATTGTGCCAAGAGCCAGGTTCAGGAGCCAGGTGCGGGCCCCGTCCTTGAGCGCCACGGGGAACCAGTTCGCCATGACCCTTTCGTCTCCGTTGGCGGCTTCGATGCATAGCTCGTAGAGCTGTAGGAACTCCGCGGGGTCCGCCATGCCATCGTAGCGAGGGGGCAGGTCAGGCTTGAACTTGCCTCGCCATGCGACGCTGCGTAGCTCGGGCGTGAGGGCACGGCAGCCTGTTGTGGCCACCGGTGCCTTTTGCTGATGCTGGGCTTGTTCCTAGGGATTACCGCGCGCTGCCGCTTGGAGCAGCGCGGGGTCTTGGCGTGGAGGTGCAGGGACGCGATCTGGGCGCGCCGGCGCTCGGAGCGCGCGAACACCTTCTTGGGGACGAGGGATCTCTTGGCAGCTCCTTTCTTGCTACGCAGGTGCCGGACGCGGAGGGTCTCGCCCTGGGGCTGCGCGCCTTGGAGCCAGGGCGCCTTCTTGGGGAGGAGGTGGTGGAGGCACCTCCTGATCCTCGCCTCCTGCGCGGAATGGAGGGCGAGGCAGCGAGAAGGACAGCAAGGGGGAGCCCCCTTCGGCGCTGACGAGCTCAGTGATGCGGGCAAGCCAGTCCTTGTAGAGGTCATCGACGGGGCGGTAGTGAAAGAGCTCTCTTGCCAGGTGCAACGCGGCGTGCGCATCCGTGGGGGCACGACGGGCGTGGGACGACGAAGCGGCTGGAGTCAGCGATGGTGTAGCGGTGCGGCCCTCCCGCCGTACCGAAGGATGCTGGACGAGGCATGCTGCTTGTTCCCAGCCGGGGCGGTGGCGCGTTGGCGGCAGGCGATGGGGAACGACGAGGGCGTCCGCCGACGGGCGCCGTCTGGGCGACGCGGATGGAGAGAGCAGCCCAGCGCTCGGCGCGAGCCCGACGAGCGTCAGCCATGGACACGACGGAAGATCACACGCGAATAGCGGAAGAAAGATTCCGGCGCACCCCTACCTGGCGTGCCAAATGTCGAGTTTCGAGTTCCGGCACACCCTTGAGGTTCGAACACTGGTGTGCGCGCGGAGATCTCTCCCCTACCGATCTACGTCCAATCTCCTCGCGTGATCTAAGTTGGAAACAACGAACAACACAAGGGACATGAGGTTTATACTGGTTCGGGCTACCGTTGTGGTGTAATACCCTACTCCAGTGTGTGGTGTGGTGGATTGCCTCAGGGGCTAACGATGAATAGTACAAGGGAGGAACAGCCTCACGAGAGGTGTTCTTGAGCCGGTGCGATGAACTGTTTGGGTGAGTTCAGTCGCCTCTCTCTCTCTCTCTGCTAGGGCTCTACCAGATCTCTAGATGTCTTTTTACTCTGTGGTGGCTAGCTCTATTTATAGAGGCCCTGGGCCTCTCCCCAAATAATGAGCGGGAAGGGCCCAACAATTGGCCATTTTGAAGGGGAACATCTAGTACAAGTTATCCTGACCAAATGTGGTCTTCGGCTGCCAAAAGCACTAGTGATGACGCCATCTTGGGCTCCACGGTGACCTCCGTCCTGCCACTCTGTTGGTCCTGGTCTCGTTGCACCGGAATGGTAACCTTTGCCTGATGCCTTGGCCTGTGCTTGCCCCCTTTGCACCAAAGGGGAAACAAGGACACTGCGCAGGCCGGCGCCCGCCTGGCGCCCGCCTGGTCTCGATCGTCATGGCTTGCGTCACGGGCTCCTCCCGAGGTACCCCTGCCTTGATCTCTCCGCCTCCTCGCGAGCCTGCCTGATGAGGCTACCTCTGAGGAAGCTTTCTGTCGTCCGCCCCGCGAGGCTTGGACCCTCGTGAGGGTCTTGAGCTTGAGCTGATGAAGATGGGCCGCGCTGGGCCCCCACTTGAGCCACGCCGCAGTCCGCAGGCAGGCAAGTCTGGGGACCCCCGTTCCCAGAATGCCGACAATCAAGTTCCGTGTGGGTTGCATTACTTGTGTTGATGTGTTGTTTGTGTGCTCTCCATCTTCCCTTCCTCCTCCTAGGGTTGCTAGCCTCTTCATCTTTTCTTCAAGGCCCTTCTTCAAGTGCAAACCATTTCACTTCTTTCTTTCTTCAAATTCCGCCCATTGATGCAAGTGTCATGATTTCTGCCCCAAATAATGTTCATTCCTTTCCTATAAAGTCTCATCCATGCCTTATACCTCTCTGTCAAATATCATCCATTTTTGGAGATGTTTTGGTTGGGTTCAAAATGGCTCAAGTTTGAATTTAATTCAAACTTGAATTATTATTTTTCTATCTCTAAAAATGTCCAAACCATTTTATTTAAACTGTGCATAAATCCAGGATCTTAGATATATTTCTTTCTCAGCCTCCCTACCTCCTATAAATCACGCCCCGGTGCCCTAGGGTCTCTCCTGTTTCCGTTCCTCCCTCCTCCTCGTCTAGCCGCCGCAAGGTAAGCCACTCCACGCCATAGCCGTCGCCAACGCCATGCCCGAGCTCTACTCCGGCGCGATCAAGCTCGACGTTGTCGTCTTCTTCCTCGGGGAGCGACGCCCGCGTCTCCCTCTTCTTCCTCGACCTTGCAAGCATCCATTCGAGCCCGGATCGACCTCCTCCTCTATGTCTTCTTCCCCTGCTTCATGGACCCGAGCAGCCTCGCCACGATCAGGGCGTCTTCCCGCCGTCCACGGCCACTTGATCTTGAACGACTCTAGCAGCACCCCCAAGGTGACGCTCTGCTCCTCCTCATGCCTTTCTCCCATCATTCGTTTCCCCTAGGTGTCATCCACACGAGCAAAAGCTCCACTCCCGACATACCATAGCCGTTTTGAACCAAGCCGAACCTATGTTTCTGCATCCTCTGCACACAGGCCACCCCATTGCTGCACCTTCGCTGCCACACCTCCGTGCACGTCCGCGTCGCCTCGCCTCACGCACGTGCCGCCGCTCGCTTTCTGCATCCACAGCACGCGCATGAGTCCCGCACACCTCTATTCCAGCCGGCAGCCATGGCTAGCCAGGCTCGGCCTCGCGCAAGCTCCTGTACTCCGCACGCCCATGCTCGCAGCTCGCAGCAGACGCCCATCTCTCACTCGTGAGCCCCGTTGCCCTCCTTCACTCGCCACTGTAGCTCCCGCCTCGCCTAATTGTGCGCCGCAGCCAAGACGAGTCCCAGCTCGAAGCTCGAGCTCCGGCATCATTCCTCCACTCCCTTCATGAACACGCGCACCCTCACCTATTTCCGCACCCCCGTCGTTGGCCTGTGGTCGCGACGGTCGTCGTCTTGCTCGCCGACGTCGTCACCCAGTTCCTCTGTGACCCACAAAGAAGAAGGTCTGGCCTCTGGTTTTGTTCAAGTTGAGTCACGCCCTTGTTTTGCACAAACATACATCAGGAACGTAGTGGTCAACACTCTGCTCCTCTATATAGGAGGTCATGGGTTCAAGTCCTAGCCGCCCTTGTTTTTGGCTCTGTTTTCCTGCTATTTGCATACGCACATCCGCTTCGGGCCACATCTGTTACCGGGCTTGCACAGTGTGTTGAAACCGGCCTGTGCACATTTTTTTCTGAGTCTGTGTATTTTAGCATTTTTCAATGCATTCTTATTTACTGATATGCCACTGTTTTGCATTGTTGATAATTAAAGATCCATGCATCCAAATAAAATATGTCATCAGGGGATTGTGTGAAGATTACCCCTCTTGCGACAAAACTACCATGCGGCTATGCCTCTAAGTCGTGCCCCGACACGTGGGAGATATAGCCGCATTGTGGGTGTTACATCCGGCTCAAAGTGTCTGCTACGACATTGGCCTTTCCTGGATGATAGTGTAGCTTCATATCATAATCCTTTATGAGCTCCAACCATCTCCTCTGCCTGAGATTTAGCTCCTTTTGGGTGAAAATGTACTTCAAACTGTTGTGATCCGTGTACACATCACATCTATTTCCAATCAGAAAATGTCTCCAGGTCTTGAGCGCATGTACTACGGCTGCTAACTCCAAATCATGCATGGCATAATTCAACTCGTGGGGTCTCAACTGACGTGAAGCATATGAAACAACTCTTCCGTCCTGCATAAGTACACCTCCAAGTCCTAAGCGAGAAGCGTTGCAATACACTTGGAAATCCTTGCATATATCCGGAAGAATCAACACTGGAGCTGTAACCAAACGTTTCTTAAACTCCTGAAAACTGGCTTCACACTCCTCGGTCCATTTAAACTTGGTGTAATTTTTCAACAACTCTGTCATGGGTTTCGCAATCTTTGAAAAATTCTCAATGAACCGTCTATAGTATCATGCGAGTCCCAGAAAACTGCGGATCTCTCCAACTGAGGTGGGTGCCAACCACTCAGTGACCGATTGAACCTTGGTAGGGTCTACTACTATACCTTCTCCTGATATAACATGCCCAAGAAATCCAACTTCCTTTAACCAAAACTCACACTTGCTGAACTAGGCATATAGCTGATGTTCCCTGAGTTTCTCGAGAACAAGCACATGTGTTCCTTGTGTTCCTCTTCATTCTTCAGTACACCAAAATATCATCAATGAACACCACTACAAACTTATCCAAAAACTCCATGAACACCTTGTTCATCATACTCATAAAATAGGCAGGGGCATTATTTAATCCAAATGACATGACTGTGTACTCATATAGCCCGTACCTGGTGGTAAAAGCTATCTTAGGTATATCCTATTCCCGAACCTTCAACTGGTGGTATCCTGATCGTAGATCGATCTTGGAGAATACTTTAGCTCCTTGCAACTGGTCAAACAAATCGTTGATCATCGGTAGTGGGTACTTGTTATTGATTGTCACTTCATTCAATGCTTGATAATCAATAACCATTCTCAAAGATCCATCCTTCTTCTCAACGAAGAGCACTGGGGCTCCCCACGGTGATGAACTTGGTCGAATATAACCTTTCTCCAATAACTCCTTAATCTGCTTCTTAATTTCCTCCAAATCATTTGCAGGCATCCGGTATGGCCTCTTTGATATTGGTCTGGTGCCTGGCAACAACTCTATCAAAAACTCTATGTCTCTATCTGGTGGCATGCCTGGTAGTTCCTTTGGAAATACATCCGGGTAATCCTTCACAACAGACACTTCTTCTTGAACAACTCCCGGGAGAGAATTTTCCTTTCAGGGTGGTGAGTAAAATTTACTTACTAGCACAATAGACATTTCCTCCATACTTCGATAACCAATCCATGCCTAATATTATATCCAATCCTTGGGACTCCAAGATTATTAGGTCTGAGGGGAAAACGTGGCTACCAATGGTTAGGGGTAACCGATCACACCATCGGCTGGCCATATACTCTGCTCCTGGAGAACTTACTAACATGGGTGACCTAAGGGCTAAGGTTGGAAACTTAAACTTGTCCACAAATCCCCTTGATATGTATGAATGCGATGCACCAGCATCAAAAAGAACGAGAGTGGTAAATGACTTAATCAAAAACTTACCGATCACAGTGTCAGGCTGTTCTTCAACCTCCTCCATGTTGATGTGGTTCACCTGACCTCTGGTGAAGGGATTAGGCTTCTTTCCTGAGCTTCCATTTCCATTGCCATTCTTCAACTCAGAACAATCATTGGCGTAGTGCCCAGTCTTCCCGCACTTGTAACAGGTAACATGGCTCAGGTCTTTCTTGGCGGGTGTTGCTGGGTTGGGGCGGTTCTGGTTACTGCTTGCTCCATTCCCGTTTCCATTGTTAGGTTCACTATGGTTATCGGAACTTCCTCCATTGTGAGTATGGCCTCCATGGTTATGGGTGTAACCTCCAGAGTTAGGGGTAAAGCGAGGCTTCTTCTGAGCTCCAGAATTGTACTTCCCCTGTCCATACTTCCATTTGCGGCTCTCTATCTGCTGCTGTTTGTTCTCAATAATAAGGGCCCTATCTACAAAATCCTGGTAGTTATTGAATGTTGCCACCATCAACTGCATACTCATCTCATCATTCAGCCCTTCCATGAACTTCTCCTGCTTCGCGGCATCTGTGGCCACATCATCTGGGGCATAGCGAGCTGACTTACTATACTCATCCACGTATTGTGCCATGGTACGATTTCCCTGGCGCAAGTTGTGAAACTGAAACTTCTTCATATTCATTGCTCCTGTAGAGACATGGGTTGTGCGGAAAGCTTGTTGAAACTGATCCCATGTGACATTGGCTATGGGAAAAGTGCATGTATAATTTTCCCACCATGAGGCTGCGAGTCCATCCAGTTGGTGTGCGCAAAGCGCACCTTCTCCGCATTTGTGCAGCCTGCGGTGGTCATCTCCCTTCCAATCCTGCGGAGCCAGTCATCAGCAACAATCAGCTTGATGCTACTAGAAAACACCAGTGGATTCAACCTTAGAAAATGGGCTAAGTTGTCAGCTGGAGGTGGTGGCGGTGGGTTGTTGTTGTAGTTGTTGTTTTTGTTGATGCCTTGGTTCTGAACTAGTAGCTGCATCAAGGCATTCTGCTGTTGGATCAACTGAGTGAGCTTCGGTGGGAAGATAAATCTAGGGTCACGTCTTGGAGGCATCTGATGGGTTTAGAGGGGAGAGATTAGAATAGAATGAGGTCTAAAGAGAAAGCACTACCCATATGCACATGAGACAAACACATTCATATTACACCACTCAATCAAACAAGGGCATACAACCGATCTAAGTATCATTACAAAATACTCGGACTATTCTATATACATGGAGGGATACTACTGATAATATGGTGGTCGACTAGAAATTTTGATCGGAAGAAGATTCCATGATATCTACTCCAGCTTCGTCTTCATAATCATCATCACTACTATCGGGGTCGGAGTCGGTGTCATCGATGATGATGTAGTCCTCGGGATGGTCGTCATCTCCTCCTGGCGCGGGGTCTCCCATGAATACTCCTAGCTTCTTCTTCAGGTCTTCATTCTTATCCAGTAGCACTGCAATTTCCTCTTCGTATCCATCACGTTAAGACTTGAGTTCCTCTTCAAGCTCCATGTTCCTGGTCATCACCTTCTTCGGATCTATCATGCTGGCGCACATTTGGTTCTCCTGGCGGCGAATGTGCTGATTTAACTCCTGGATAAAGGCTGTAATGGACTTGTGCCTCCTAGTGCTGATCATCTCCCATCTCTCATCTCGGCACCCACATATCTGGTAGATGGTGTCCTTAAGATCCTTGTGGTAGAATTCACCGATGCGTCCCATGGCGATGAGCTACCATGCTCTTTCCAAGACTCCAGGTTGGTGCATCAAAAAAAAACTCTACGGGCTCAGTAACTGGGGTGAATGTCCTTCCTGGAACATATACTCGAATGGTCCAACGCTCTTCTTTAGGTAGAGTGGCGGTGTAGGTCTTGGTGAAGCTTGGTATTCCGATGTTCAGGTATCTAGTGGCTTCCTTCAAGTGTTGTCCAAAAGGGGTGTCTTCATCCGATTGAGCAAACTTGTTCTTTGGGTACGCCATCTATAGAGTAGAAAGTGGAGAAGAGTCAGAAGTGAGTGGAAAAGAGTGACCTATGGCTTATCTTAGTGGTCGCGTCCTACAGTCAACGTGTGCTCTGATACCATCTTGTAGCGATCCGACCTCAGACGGTCAAATCTCTGTGCATAAGTGTCATCCCTGGATCGGTAATGCTGACACACATAGTACTTGAAGGATTTATAACAGAGTTTCAATCACACACTTATTTCATCGAATGTCTCAAAAGAGAACTACTATAATAATATGGCTGAAGGCCATCTAAATAAGATAACAGCGGAAGGCTTGGAAGATAAAGCGAGTCCATCAACTCCAACGGCATAGCTGAGTGCACGACAACGACCTAGCGCACCTTACTCTTCGTTTAAAAAGTCTGTAACATAATACATTGCAACTCGAAATGGGTCAGCACATGGAATATGCTGGCAAATATAACACTGTAGAGCAAAGAACATGTAACAGCTATAACTATATGCATATATGGCTGGTGGAGGCTCTAAGGTTAATGTTTTTGCGTAAAGCCAATTTTTCCCTACTGCAAAGGAATATATTTTTGCTTAACTACAAGGTTTATTGAAAACATTGAGAATGGAAACCCCATCTCAATCCCAATTAAAGTAATCATCAACCCAACAAATTAATTAGAGTAAAGTGATGAGATCAACATAATAATTCAAGTACCAGATACTCAAGATGTCCATAACCGGGGACACGGCTAACCTACATGATGTTTGAGAAACGGATGACCGAGACACAGTCTTTCAGAAGCATTAGCCCTCTCGACGGGTAAACCGTACCACCTACATCCCCTACATCTGCTAGTTTACCACTAAAAGAGGTCACACAACATACTCAACTATGCCAGAGCCCATAATGGCTTGTGGCTTTACACGGAAGTTTCTAGTATGAATAACAATATGATCCCTTTGAGCTTGGGTAGCGGACCATAGGATGATCACACGGATTCCCCGGGATCTCCTTGGACATCACTGTATTGCCCCAGGTGCCCACAAACAATCCACCTAGATGTGTGTTAAAGTAGCGACATTAAGTAAATCCCTAGTTAACAATAATTCTCACAACTGTCATGAATCACTCACCCAAACCACGTCTACGAGCATAGCATAGAGTAAGCATAACATAGAAGTAACTCCCAGGGTTTGAATAAAAGGACAATAGGTACTACCTCAACATCTACTTCCCAGAACCCACAAGTTAAACAGATCCTATTAACGCAATGTTTGAGGGTTGAAACTAATGCATAAAAACTGGGTAATAAAGGGGTTTGATCAAAGTGCTACTTGCCTTGCCGATGATCTGCAAACCCTAGAGACTCCTAGTAGCACGCTTCACACTCTGGAAATTCTATCGCAAACAATAGCATACATAAGCACTCGAGCATATATGCAAGGGTAAAACTCAAGAGAAAAGATCCAAATCAAAAGTTCAACTGAACTGTTTCGATTTGCAAAAAGAATCAATCAAATCAGAGCTACAAAACTCAAACTACGATAAAAAAAGTTTGAATTCAAATCTGCTTGAAACCAAATTTTAATTTGTCAGAACCATGTTCAAGTTGAATAACTGGAAAGGGGGGTTCAAGACGAAGATTTTGGCGTTGGTTTCACTGGATTTGGACAAACGGTCGAAAAGTTGCGAGCGTTTGAAGATCAGGGCTAATCTGTGATAAAATAATCACAGATAGGTCCCTAGCCGAAAATAAAATAAAAAGAAAAGACCGACGAACGAACGGTGGCGGCAGGCGGCGGTGGTGGTGAGGAAGGGGGCCGGGGCTTGGTTTTTAAAGCCTCGGGGGGCGGCTTGGAGGAGGGGCCGGCCCGGGGCGGAATCCGGCTCGGACTCCCCCTCGCGTCCGTGCCGAGCACGGTGGCGCGCGCGAGGAAGGCGGCGGCGGCTTGGGCTGCGGCGTGCTCGGCAGGGCCTTCGGCCCAGTCGGGGGAGAAACCTTTTTTTAATAAATAAATTCCACCGAAGAAAAATCCTAATAAAATATAAAAAAAATCTAAAAATGCCAAAAACAATTTTCACCGTCTAAATAAAATATTTAGAACAAAGTGAATATTTTTCTAGCCTAAAAATGCAATTTTTCTCTAATTCGAATAAAACAGCAATAAAATCCAAATAAAACTATTTATTTGATTTTAATTTTTTTCCTCCAATATTCCTCTTTTTTTGAAGAAGTCATATTATCTTCTCTCTTTTATTTTTAATATAGAAAATATTTGGAGAGAAAAATATTAAAACCAAATTGATCCACTTCTCATATTTGAGAAAAAATTCAAATATGAAAATAAATGAAATCTCCAACTCTCTACTTGGGTCCTTGAGTTGCTTAAGATTTCCAGGATCACAAAAAAATGCAATTAAAATATGATATGCATATGATGTCCTATGTATAACATCCAAATTGAAAATTGGGATGTTACACGCGCATTCTATGATGTCTCTTGCCGATTTGCCGCTATCATTTTGGGGTTATGGATTAGAGATAGCCGCATTCACGTTAAATAGGGCACCGTCTAAATCCGTTGAGATGACACCGTATGAACTATGGTTTGGCAAGAAACCTAAGCTGTCGTTTCTTCAAGTTTGGCGATGTGACGCTTATGTCAAAAGGCTTCAGCCTGATAAGCTCGAACCCAAAGCGAAGAAGTGCGTCTTCATAGGATACCCTAAGGAAACAATTGGGTACACCTTCTACCACATATCCGAAGACAAGATCTTTGTTGCCAAGAATGGAACATTTCTAGAGGAGTTTCTCTCAAAAGAATTGAGTGGGAGGAAAGTAGAACTTGATGAGGTAGTTGTACCTGCTCTCGAATTGGAAAGTAGTACATCAGAGAAAACCGTTCTTGTGATGTCTACACCAACTAGAGAAGAATCTAATGATGATGATCATGAAACTTCAGATCAAGTTATTACTGAATCTCGTAGGTCGAGCAGAACATGTACTGCACTAGAGTGGTACGGTAATCCTATCGTGGAAGTCATGTTAGATAACGGTGAACCTGTGAACTATGAAGAAGCTATGATGAGCCCAGATTCTGATAAATGGCTTGAGGCCATGAAATCCGAGATAGGATCCATGTAAGAGAACAAAGTGTGAACTTTGGTGGACTTTCCCAATGATCAGCAAGCCATTGAGAATAAATGGTTCTTCAAGAGGAAGATGGACGTTGATGCTAATATTACTGTCTACAAAGCTCAACTTATCGCAAAAGGTTTTTGACAAGTTCAAGGAGTTGACTATGCTGAGACTTTCTCACTCGTAGCGATGCTTAAGTCTGTCAGAATCATGTTAGCAATTGCCGCATTTTATGATTATGAAATCTGGCAAATGGATGTCAAAATTGCATTCCTTAATGGGTTTCTTAAAGAAGAGTTGTGTATGATGCAACCAGAAGGTTTTGTCGATCCTAAGGGTGCTAACAAAGTGTGCAAGCTCCAGCGATCCATCTATGGACTGGTGCAACCATCTCGGAGTTGGAATATACACTTTGATGAGTGATCAAATCATTTGGTTTTATACAGACTTATGGTGAAGCTGTATTTACAAGAAAGTGAGTGGGAGCTCTGTAGCATTTCTAATATTATATGTGGATGACATGTTGCTGATTGGAAATGATATAGAATTTCTGGATAGCATAAAAGGATATTTGAATAAGAATTTTTCAACGGAATACCTAGGTGAAGTTTCTTACATATTGGGCATCAAGATCTATAGGGATAGATTGAGACACTTAATAGGACTTCCACACAGCACATACCTTGACAAAGTTCTGAAGAAGTTCAAAATGGGTCAGTCAAAGAAAGGGTTCTTGCCTGTGTTGCAAGGTGTGAAATTGAGTCAGACTCAAAGTCTGACAATGGTAGAATATATAGAGAGAATGAAAGTCATTCCCTATGCCTTAGCCATAGGTTCTATAATGTGTGCCATATTGTGTACTAGACCTGATGTGTGCCTTGCCATTAGATTGGCAGGGAGGTACCAAAGTAATCCAGGAGTGGATCACTGGATAGCGGAATATCCTGAAGTACCTGAAAAGGACCAAGGATATGTTTCTCGTTTATGGAGTTGACGAAGAGCTTGTCGTAAAGGGTTACGTCGATGCTAGCTTCGACACAGATTCAGATGACTCTAAGTCACAAACTAGATATGTATTTATATTGAATGGTGGAGCTGTCAGTTGGTACAGTTCCAAGCAGAGCGTCATGGCAGAACCTACATGTGAAGCAGAGTACATAGCTTCTTCAGAAGTAGCGCATGAAGGAGTTTGGATGAAGGAGTTCATATTCAATCTAGGTGTAATACCCAGTGCATCGGGTCCAATGACAATCTTTTGTGACAACACTGGAGCAATTGCCTTAGCAAAGCAATCCAGGTTTCACAAGAGAGCCAAACACATCAAGCGATGCTTCAACTCCATTCGTGAAAAGGTCAAGGATGGAGACATAGAAATTTGTAAAATACATACCGATCTGAATGTGGCAGACCCATTGACTAAACCTCTTCCACGGATAAAACATGATCAACACCAAGACTCCATGGGTGTTAGATTCATTACTATGTAATCTAGATTATTGACTCTAGTGCAAGTGGGAGACTATTGGAAGTATGCCCTAAAGGCAATAATAAAGTGGTTATTATTATATTTCCTTAATCATGATAAATTTTTATTATTCATGCTATAATTGTCTTGATTGAAAACTTAAATACACTAGTAGAATGCCCGTGTGTTGCCACATGCATTTGAAATATTTTAGCTAGAGTTATATATAAACATAATACATGCTAAATTTCAAATGTATAGAAAAAAATAGCTAGTAACAATCAGGTAATAATTAAGTCCACTTGACTTGAAATGAAGTTGATAAAAAATAAGTACATAGAGAGCAATGATCCAACTAATCAATAATCTGTAACAAATTAATATCTACTTGATGCACTTAAGATATTATCAGACAATATCAGAAATGTTGTTTTAGCTTCATTTGTATGATATTTGAGCAACTATAATAAAAACTTGAAAGGACCGAGAACAAGTGTCTATAGGGGGGTGATTGGACCCTCAACAAGCAAAAGTAGCAGTTTTTAAGTTCTTCAAGTCGAGGTGGAGTTTTAGCACAAGTTTAAGCATTCACATTACATTTCAAGCAAGCATGACAAGAGTATGAGCAGCAGAAAGAGTAAAGCATGAAATTTGCAAGAAAGTAAAGGGATGGGATTGGAGTGAGCAAACGCAATGAAGACACGGAGATTTTTGGCATGGTTCCAATAGGTGGTGCTATCGTATGTCCATGTTGGTGGAGACTTCAAACCATGAAGGGTAATAGTTGTGTGAGTCCATGGAGGGCTCCACCCACGAAGGGTCCACGAAGAAGCATCCCTGTCTATCCCACCATGGCCATCGCCCACGAAGGACTTGCCTCACTTGGGTAGATCTTCACAAATTAGGCGATCTCCTTGCCCTTACAAACTCCTTGGTTCAACTCCACAATCTCGTCGGAGGCTCCCAAGTGACACCTAACCAATCTAGGAGACACCACTCTCCAAAAGGTAATAGATCATGTGATGATGATGAAATCCTTGCTCTTGTGCTTCAAATGATAGTATCCCCAACACTCAACTCTGTCTCACAGATTTGGCTATTATGGAAAGATGATTTGAGTGGAAAGCAACTTGGGGAAGTCTAGAGATCAAGATTCTTGTGGTTGGATTGGAATGTCTTGGTCTCAACACATGAGTAGGTGGTTCTCTCTTAGAAAATGAGTAGTGGAAGTGTAGGCACATTTTGATAGCTCTCTCTTGAATAGAGAAGGGGTTGGAGGGGTATATATATCCTCCAGACAAAATCCAACTGTTACACACATTTGACCCAACTTGGTCAGACCGAATAGAAGAACTCGGTCAGACCGATTCAGTTCAAAATGTGAACATTAGGAATCTCGGTGGGACCGATGTGCTAGGGTTAGGGCAAAACCTCATCTCGGTGTGACCAACTACGTAAACTCGGTGAGACTGATTTCAGCAATGAGCAAACAGAGAGTTGGTCAGGCAAACTCAGTGGGACCGATCTCTCATTTCGGTAAGACTAAAATGTTACAAAGGGAAACAGAGAGTTTGCATTGCCATCTCTGTGAGACCGAGATACCTATCGGTGAGACCGAATTGATTAGGGTTTCTGGTTGTGGCTATGTCAAAGTAACTCGGTGGCGCCGGATAGATCAAATCGGTGGGGCCGAGTTTTACTTTGGGTTTAGGAATATTTGGATTTGAGAATGTGGTTGAGGGCTTTGTAGCATATCACTAAACATTTTGAGCAAGTAGACCATTAAGCAACACCCCATCCCCTTTTAATATAGTATTGGCTTTTCCTATGGACTCAATGTGATCTTGGATCACTAAAATAGAAATGAAGAGTCTTGAGCTTTTGCCAATCTTTGTCCTTAGCATTTTGAAGGGGTTCCACATCCTCTTGTCCATGCCAGGCCATTGTTGAACTTTCTGAAATATACTAGATAAAGATATTAGTCCAACAAGAGATATGTTGACATTAATTACCAAAATCACCCAGGGAGCACTTGTGCTTTCAATCTCCCCCTTTTTGGTAATTGATGACAACATACATCAAAGCTTTAGATAAATATATGAAGAGTAACAAGTAAAGCTTTGGAAAGACATGTAACATGCATAGGCTCCCCTACATGTATGCAATCATATGAAGATGGAATCTGAGAACATGTGAACGCATAAGCATGTTAGAGCAAGTAATGAGTTACATGTATCTTGGCTATATGCATTAGAGCAAATGATGTGAATACAGTGAGTGTACCTTTATGTTCATGAGTCCTTGCAAACAATATGTACATCAGCAAGAGATCATCATGCACATGAGTGTTATGCATATACTTACCTTGTGGTCTTGAGCTGGCTTTGGTTGAGATGAACTTGAGAAAACAGGGTTAGATAACACAAGGACACTACTAATAAAAGCAAGTTCAGAAAACCACAAGAGTACTAAGACTGGGATGACATGTAGTGAGTGAGTACTTAGTACTCTATTTGGATATAGACATGTCCCCAAAGATTAAAGATATGAAATGAATTCCACGGATTTTCTTCCCTTAGATATGAACTCTTTCTCCCCCTGAATCTGATATTGGATAATGGGAGAAGGTAGGGAAAGAGAAAATCAGAGCAGAGCAATCATAACATATCAAGAAATGGTACAAACATACACTACCATGTATTTCCCCTCTTAAAGACATGTGACTTCTCTTCTCTATTGTTACTAAGCATCTAGAGAAGCTAAGATGTGCTCTTTCTCCCATGTGATGAGCTTTGACGTGCTCTCTCTCTCCCCCTTTGACATCAATTTCCAAGAAGGGATCTTCTGGAGCATGAGTCAAATAGGTCTGTTCCTTGAGACACACTACAAAGCAACATGTAGTTTAAGATGCGAGTAGAGAATAAGGATCATCGAGTGGAGCTAGAGAAGAAATGACATTTGCAATGGCAAAATCTTTTCTCAGTAGTGAAATCGGTAACGCCGATCCATTTTCATTGGTGACACCGAGTTGGCAGTGTCATAGATGATGCATATCGGCCAGACCGGGTTAGTCCTCGTTGGTTGCACCAATGAACTGTCTGCAAGGTATTCTTGTAGTTCGGTCGAGCCGATAGGCATAAATCGGCGAAGCCGAGCTCAAATCAGAGATTTTTTTGTCACCACAGCTCACTTGGCAATCAAGATCTCACAAAGATTTGCAAGGAATTAACTGAAGAATTTGCAATGAATTAGATGTAGAGAATGCAGAGAAAAGAGATAAAAGGAAAGTAATCTAGAAGGGGGTCAACGACAAAGTCACCTATGTTAGAGTATATTGACTGAGGAGTCAAGTGATAACACTTGATCATAGGTCATACTCATCGTTTAAGCTCAAAATGGGGTTACCATTTTTCGTTTAATCACTTTGATGTATTCACATCTTGTTGAGTTGCTTTGACCCATGACTTGGGGTAAAGCTTCTCTAAGATGGAATAACATACTTTGGGTAGTGGTGTTGATCTTGATCATGTAGTCGAACTTGTGTTGGATGCTCAAGGTTGATGTAGTTCATCAAGAGTTGGGAGCACCACTTATAGTTGAGTTCATCTTCCTACATGGGTTATTCTTGCAAGGAAGAGCACTTGTGTATCCAAAATGACAATGATGAAACTTCATACCAAATGAAATTTGATATAGAGAAATTGTCAAAGGATATGTTGAGTGGATTCATGCTTCCTTGAGTTCAACAACCATATAGTAGAGACTTGGTGATGTAGAGATTGCTCAAGATGTGAGTGACTTGCAATCCCATAGATTTGGGTCATCCAAGTACCTACAAGGGTTAGATAACATGCAAAGATACAAGTATAGATCCAAGACATATGATCATCATCATAAGAGAAATATCAAGGATTTGTCAAAAAGATCATGCCTTGCATGTATCCAAATGGAGTTTCTACTCAAAGTTTGAGGCATCAATGATATTCAATTCACCTCTCAAATGGAAAAATACTTTCTCATCAAGCGGTTTGGTGAATATATCCGCTAATTGCTTATCGATACGAACATGCTTAAGATCGATGTCTCCTTTAGCAACATGATCTCGAATAAAATGATGACAAACTTCTATATGCTTAGTTTGAGAATGTTGCATGGAATTGTGAGCAATCTTAATAGAACTTTCATTATCACAAAGCAATGGAACATGTTTCACATGTATCCCATAGTCCTTAAGAGTTTCAGTCATCCAAAGTAATTGAGCACAACATGATCCAGCGGCAATGTATTCCACTTCGACGGTGGATAAGGATACCGAGTTTTGTTTCTTAGAGGACCAAGACACAAGAGATCTACCAAGAAATTGACAAGTACCCATAGTGGACTTTCTATCAACCTTGTCACTGGCATAGTCCGAATCGGAGTAGCCAACAAGATCAAAAGAAGGCCTCTTAGGATACCAAATGCCAAAGTTTGGTGTACGAATTAAGTATCTCACTATCATTTTTCACAGCCTTAAGATGACACTCTTTAGGGGCCGCTTGATATCGTGCACACATGCACACACTTAGCATAATATTGGGACGAGAGGCACATAGATATAACGATGAACCAATCATAGAGCGGTAAACCTTTTGGTCAACCGGTTTGCCATACTTAGTCAACTCAAGATGTCCACTAGTAGGTATGGGTGTTTTCATACCTTTGCTCTCTTGCATGTTGAACTTCCTGAACAAGTCCTTGGTATACTTTGTTTGGGAAACAAAGGTACCCTCCATAGTTTGTTTGATTTGCAAACCAAGAAAGAATTTGAGTTCACTCATCATAGACATCTCAAACTTCTCCGACATTAGACTTCCAAACTTTTCACTAAAATGAGGGTTAGTAGAACCAAATATGATATCATCCACATAAATTTGGCACACGAATAATTCACCATTAACCTTTTTAGTAAAAAGTATAGAATAAATTTTCCAATCTCAAAGCCTTTTTCAATAAGGAACTTGGTCAAGCATTTATACCATGCTCTAGGAGCTTGCTGAAGACCATAAAGAGCTTTGTGAAGTTTGTAAACATGATTAGGTTTCTTAGGATTAACAAAGTCGGGAGTTTGTTTAACATAGACTTCCTCCTCAATTTCACCATTTAGAAAAGTACTTTTAATGTCCATTTGGTATAAAGTGATATCATGGTGATTGGCATAAGCAAGTAAGATATGTATGGACTCAAGTCTAGCAACGGGGGCAAATGTCTCACCATAGTCCATACCTTCGACTTGAGTGTAGCCTTGGGTGACGAGACGAGCCTTGTTTCGTACAACTTGTCCATCCTCATCTTGCTTATTACGAAACACCCATTTGGTTCCAATGACATTTTGGTTGTCGTCCGGCTTTTCTACCAATGTCCACACTTGGTTCCTCTCGAAATTGTGTAGCTCTTCATGTATGGCGGTCACCCAATCCGGATCATCAAGAGCCTCTTCAACCTTCATAGGTTCAATACTAGAGATGAATGAGTAATGTTCACAAAAGTTAGCCAAACGAGTTTTAGAGCGAGTAATTCTCCCGGTTTGAATATCATCAAAGATTTGTTCGACGGGATGATCTCTTGTGACTCTTGCTCTAACTTATGAGAGCTTTTGTTTGGGTCGGGGAGGAACACCCTCTTCATCATTGTCTTGTTCTTCCTCTTGTCCTTCTTCATTGTTGTTGACATTGTTGTTCTCTTGTAGAGGTCGAGAAGGAGGTCGATGAGGTTTTCTACCTCTTGAGCTTGCGTTGGTTTTTCCCTAGAATAGGAAAGGGTGATGCAGCAAAGTAGCGTAAGTATTTCCCTCAGTTTTGAGAACCAAGGTATCAATCCAGTAGGAGACAACGCGCAAGCCACCGAATACCTGCACAAACAAACACCAACCTTGCACCCAACGTGATAAAGGGGTTGTCAATCCCTTCACGGTTATTTGCAACATGAGATCTGATAGAGATGGATAAACGGTAAAGTAATATTTTTGGTATTTTTGGTTTACGGAACGGAAAGTGAAAGATTGAAAAAGAAAGTAAACAGGAAACTAGAATTGTAGATCGGAAACTTATATGATGGAAAATAGACCCGGGGGCCATAGGTTTCACTAGAGGCTTCTCTCAAGATAGAAGATATTACGGTGGGTGAAAAAATTACTGCCGAGCAATTGACAGAAAAGCGCAAAGTTATTACGATATCTAAGGCAATGATCATTAATATAGGCATCACGTCCATGTCAAGTAGACCAAAACGATTCTGCATCTACTAATATTACTCCACACATCGGCCGACTCCTGCCTGCATCTAGAGTAGTAAGTTCATAAGAACAGAGTAACGCATTAAGTAAGATGACATGATGTAGCGGGATTAACTCAAGCAATATGATGAAAATCCCATCTTGTTATCCTCAATGGCAACAACACAATATGTGTCAGTTCCCCTTCCGTCACTAGGTTCGAGCACCGCATGATTGAACCCAAAGCTAAGCACTTCTCCCATTGCAAGAAAAAGGAATCTAGTTGGCCAAACCAAATCGATAGTTCGAAGATACTTGCAAAGATATCAAATCATGCATAAAAGAATTCAGAGGAGATTCAAATAATATTCATAGATAAGCTGATCATAAATCCACAATTCATCGGATCTCAACAAACACACCGCAAAAGAGTATTACATCGAATAGATCTCCAAGAACATCGAGGAGAACTTTGTATTGAGAATCAAAGAGAGAGAAGAAGCCATCTAGCTACTAGCTATGGACCTATAGGTATGTGGTAAACTACTCACGCTTCATCAAAGAGGCAATGGTGTTAATGTAGAAGCCCTCCGTGATCGAATCCCCCTCCGGCAGGATGCCGGAAAAGGACCCAAGATGGGATCTCACAGGTACATAATGTTGCAGTGGTGGAAAAGTGGTTTCAGGGCTCCCCTGGAAGTTTTTGGGGTATATGTGTATATATAGGAGGAAGATCTAGGTCAGGGGGTCACCGAGGGGCCCACAAGGTTGGGGACGCGCCCTCCACCCTTGTGGCCACCTCGTGGCTCTTCTGACTTGCACTCCAAGTCTCCTGGGTGTCTTCTGGTCCAAGAAAAATCACCACGAAAGTTTTATTCGTTTGGACTCCGTTTGGTATTCCTTTTCTGCGAAACTCTAAAATAAGGAAAAAAACAGAAACTGGCACTTGGCTCTAGTTTAATAGGTTAGTCCCAAAAATCATATAAAATAGCATATTAATGCATATAAAACATGCAAAACAGATAATATAATATCATGGAACAATCAAAAATTATAGATACATTGGAGACGTATCAAGCATCCCCAAGCTTAATTCATGCTCGTCCTCGAGTAGGTAAACAATAAAAACATAATTTTTGATGTGGAATGCTGCTACCTCACGAGCACAGCGTTGGTTTTCCCCGAAGAGGAAGGGATGATGCGGCAAAGTAGCGTAAGTATTTCCCTCAGTTTTTGAGAACCAAGGTATCAATCCAGTAGGAGGCTACACGTGAGTCCCTCGCACCTACACAAAACAAATAAATCCTCGCAACCAACGCGATAAGGGGTTGTCAATCCCTACACGACCACTTACGAGAATGAGATCTGATAGATATGATAAGATAATATTTTTGGTATTTTTATGATAAAGATGCAAAGTAAAATAAAAGCAAAGGAAATAACTAAGCATTGGAAGATTAATATGATGAAGATAGACCCGGGGCCATAGGTTTCATTAGTGGCTTCTCTCAAGAGCATAGGTATTCTACGGTGGGTGAACGAATTACTGTTGAGCAATTGACAGAATTGAGCATAGTTATGAGAATATCTAGGTATGATCATGTATATAGGCATCATGTCCGAGACAAGTAGACCGACTCCTGCCTGCATCTACTACTATTACTCCACTCATCGACCACTATCCAGCATGCATCTAGAGTATTAAGTTAATGAAAACAGAGTGAAAGTGCAACTATCCCTAGGTGGTTTTGGTAATTCATAACAACATATAGCTCATTGAGCTAATACTATTCCAAGATAATTACTTCAGGAAAGCTCAATGATTGGCATGGCATGGATGTGAAAGTGGAACCCTCAAAATGCTAAGGACAATGGATTGGCTCAAGCTCAAAAGCTCAAGACTCTTCATTTTATATTTTAGTGATCCAAGATCACATTGAGTCCATAGGAAAAGCCAATACTATTAAGGAGGGATGAGGTGTTGCTTAATGAGCCTCTTGCTTCATGTGCTTAGTGATATGCTCCAAAAACCCTCAACTACTTTCCCATATCCACATATGACCTAAACTCTAAGCCAAACTCGGTCCTACCGATTCTTCCTATCCGGCGCCACCGAGTTTCACTTGTCATTAGCCACTGCCAAACCCTAGCAATTCGGTTCTACCGATAAGGATCTCGGTCCCACCGAGATGGGGTTGCAAACTCTCTGTTTCCCTTTCGTAACTTTTCGGTCCCACCGAAAGAGCGAATCGGTCCCACCGAGATTGCAATGTAAACTCAGTGTTTCCCCTTTGTAACTTTTCGGTCTCACCGAGTTCCACTCGGTCTCACCGAAAGAGCAAATCGGTCCCACCGAGTTTGCCTGACCAACTCTCTGGTTAGCTAATTACCAAATTCGGTCTCACCGAGTTTGTGTAATCGGTCTCACCGAGATTACGTTATGCCCAAACCCTAACCGAATCGGTCCTACCGAGTTGCATGTCAGTCCCACCGAAATTCCTAATGGTCACTAGGTTTACTATTTCGGTCAGACCGAGTTTTCTGATTCGGTCCCACCGAGATTGGTAAATTGTGTGTAACGGTTGGATTTTGTGTGGAGGCTATATATACCCCTCCACCTCTTTCTCATTCAGAGAGAGAGCCATCAGAACACACACATCATTCCAACTCATATGTTCTGAGAGAGAACCACCTACTCATGTGTTGAGATCAAGACATTCCATTCCTACCATATGAATCTTGATCTCTAGCCTTCCCAAGTTGCTTTCCACTCAAATCTTCTTTCCACCAAATCCAAATCCTATGAGAGAGAGTTGAGTGTTGGGGAGACTATCATTTGAAGCACAAGAGCAAGGAGTTCATTACCTACACATCATTTGTTACTTCTTGGAGAGTGGTGTCTCCTAGATTGGCTAGGTGTCACTTGGGAGCCTCCGACAAGATTGTGGAGTGAACCAAGGAGTTTGTAAGGGCAAGGAGATCGCCTACTTCGTAAAGATCTACCGCTAGTGAGGCAAGTCCTTCGTGGGCGATGGCCATGGTGGGATAGACAAGGTTGCTTCTTCGTGGACCCTTTGTGGGTGGTTGCTTCTTCGTGGACCCTTCGTGGGTGGAGCCCTCCATGGACTCACGCAACCGTTGCCCTTGGCTGGAGCCCTGTGTGGACTCGCGCAACAGTTACCCTTCATGGGTTGAAGTCTCCATCAACATGGATGTAGGATAGCACCACCTATCCGAACCACGGGAAAAACATCCGTGTCTCCAATAGCATTTGAATTCTCCAAACCCTTCCCTTTACATTCTTGCAAGTTGCATGCTTTACTTTCCGCTGCCAATATACTCTTTGCATGCTTGCTTGAATTGTGTGATGATTACTTGACTTGTCCTAAAATAGCTAAAATCTGCCAAGAACTAAAACTGGGAAAAGGTTAAGTTTTTATTTGGTCAAGTAGTCTAATCACCCCCCCCTCTAGATATACTTCGATCCTACAAGTGGTATCAGAGCTTTGGTCTCCATTTGCTTGATCTCCATAGCTTTTGGTGGTCATAGCCTTGGTTTCACAACCTAGGAGAGTATGGCGTCTAGCGAGGGAAATTATCACCGTAGAGGTCCTTACTTTGATGGTACTAATTTTGCTAGTTGGAAGCATAAAATGAAAATGCATATTCTTGGACATAACCCCGCTGTTTGGGCTATCGTGTGTGTTGGTTTGCAAGGTGACTTCTTTGATGGGAGAGAACCAAACCATGAAGCTACCGCGGATGAGTTGAAGATGTTGCAATACAATGCTCAAGCTTGTGATATTCTCTTCAACAGATTATGCCCCAAAGAATTCAACAAAATCAGCCGCCTTGGGAATGCAAAGGAAATTTGGGACACTCTGATTGATATGCACGAAGGTACCGACTCCATCAAGGAATCCAAGTTGGATGTGCTTCAAAGCCAACTTGACAAGTTCAAGATGAAGGATGGTGAAGGTGTCGCTGAAATGTACTCTAGGCTTGCTCTCATCACAAATGAGATTGCCGGCTTAGGAAGTGAAGAGATGACCAATAGATTCATCATCAAGAAGATCCTAAGAGCCTTGGATGGAAAATATGATACCGTGTGCACATTGATCCAAATGATGCCCAATTACAAAGATCTCAAGCCAACGGAAGTGATTGGAAGAATTGTTGCTTATGAGATGTCACTTATGGATAAAGAGGAACTTCACAACAAGTCAAGTGGTGCCTATAAAGCCTCATGTGAAGCCCCTACATCATCAAGTGAGAAACAAGACTTCAATGAAGAATTGAGCTTAATTGTGAAGAACTTCAACAGGTTCTACAAGAGTAGAAGCAAAGATAGAAGCTCCAAGTCAAGGTCCTACAATGACAAAAGATCTTCTAGTCGAGAGAGAAACTGTTACAATTGTGGAAGACCCGGACACTATTCCAACGAGTGTACGGCTCCCTACAAGAGAAGAGAAGATTCTCCAAAAAGAAGAAGCAAAGGATCACCACCAAGAGAGAGAAGGAGTAGAGATGATCGTTATGAACGAAGATACTCACGGAGAAGCAAGGATTCGGAAAGGAAGGAAAAATCATCAAGGAGCTACACAAGACGAAGACATCAAGCTCATGTTGGTGAATGGGTATCCGGCTCCGACTCCGACAGCCACTCCGAGAGAAGTTATCACTCCGCCTCCGAAGATACTCAAGATGAAGGTGTTGCCGGTCTAGCACTTGTGTCAACCAACTCCTACGACATATTTGACTCACCAAATGAAGGAATTGGAAGATGCTTCATGGCCAAAGGTCCTAAGGTAACACACCCCGAGTATGTTGATTTCGATAGTGATGAAGATGACTTGTTAGGTGATGATTTGCTTGGTGACAACTCTAGTGATGAATACTATTATGAAAGACAAATTAATCATTCTAATCAAGATAAAACGAATGACAATGATAAGGAGAAGATTGAGGCGCTAACTAAAGAACTAAAAACTCTTAAGTTAGCTCATGACACTATCTTCGAAGATCATCGAGAACTTTTAAGAGCTCATGAGAAGCTACACTTTGAAAAGCTCAATCTTGAGCAAGAGCATGAGTTCTTAAAGGCAATCAATGATGATCTCCGCAAGAAAAGTTCTTCTTACATTGCCAAGCGTTTACTCTTATCCACTTACATGCCTCAAGTCAAATCTAACAAGAAAGATTCTTCCGCTAGTAGTAACAATGATCATGCTAAATCCAATATTGTTGCTTCTAGTAGTTCTCTTGATTCCACTAATGATTCTCTTAGCCAAGTTACACTTGAGCAAGAAAATAGCTTATTGAAGGGAATTATAGAGAAAGGAGTGTACAAAAGCCTTGTCGGGAGTAAGCAATTCGAGGAAATTGTGCGCAAGCAAGGAATGCACCGGAAGAATCAAGGTATTGGTTTTGAACAAAAGTTCAATGCCAATGGAGTTGAATGGGAAGCAAATCAATACCCCAAGACAAAGTTTGTCCCTCAACAACAGAAGTTTTTCAAGGGGACACAAGCTCAAGATGATCTTCCACCACAAGACTACGAGCAAAAAGGGAAGGACAAGCTTCAAGAGGAAATTGATGCATTTGAAGAAGCTCCTAAGACCTTAGTCAAGTGGATTCCCAAGACTACCTCAAGTTCCACTTCATCAAGTATGACTACAACTCCAAGGATTCCCATCAAGATGATGTGGATCCAAAAGAAGAAGAACTAGAGAGTTCTTAAGGGTGACTCCGCCAACACACTTCACTCTTATCATTTTGGCAAGAACAAGTGCAATCAACTTCCACATCTTGCACTAGTTCAAGGAGTCACAAACCCTCTTGTTGGTAAGACAAGGGACAAGGTAACCTAAAAGTTTTCATGGACATCATCTTTTGTGTGCATCACTCTATGTCTATGGATATCCTTGTTTGTTCCTTGTGGGACTAACCCATGTAGGTATTGAAAGTGCAATTCACTCAAATGGATAGCTCCAAGAGATCTACATCAACATTGAGCATCCACATCTTCAAAGTCTACATGAAGTCATCATCGACAAAACCCAAGGTTAGTTCATCCCTCTTAGGGGGGATATCACATCTAGGGGGAGCTTTACTCTAAGAATGAGCTAAAGCAACTCTAAAGATGTGAACAAAACAATGCTTTATGTAAAAGTGGTAACCCCACTTGAGCTTAAACGATGAGTATGACCTACGATCAAGTGTTCTCACTTGACTCCTAAGTCAATATACTCATATATAGATGACCTAGTCATCGCAAATTGCTTGATAGATGCTAGAATTAGTTGTGCATGTTTTGCCACATATTTCATTTGCTATCTTATTGTGTGAGCATGCTGATTGCATATTTTACTCATTCAAGGACATCCACTTGTTGCTTTGATTGTTCAACTTTATCTTCTTTTGCCAAGTGGATGGACAAGAATGCCTAAGAACCTCCTCTAGCTATCTATGCTTTTCTCGTCTCAAACTCTATTCATGCTGCATCACAAAATTTGATCAAGTCAGATTCGAACCACTCTGTGTGAGGAGCGCTCGGAGTCCCCGATTCATCATAGACTTAAACTTCCAAAACCTCTTTATGATTCTCGGTCTGACCAATACTCCACTTTCGGTCCTACCGAGATCATTAAGTTGATCTAGGTTTTCAATCTCGGTGCAACCGATTTGAACATTTCGGTCACACCGAGTTTTAGTAACTGCACGCAGTTATGAATCTCGGTGCCATCGAGTTGTTCCACTCGGTCACACCGACAGGGTCGGGCTATATATAGTCACGGGCAGAATTTTGGAAATTTCTCCGAAACCTCTTCGCCCGCGCATAGCTCGCTCTGCCTCCTGGGTCTCCGAATCGTCCTCCTCGCCACCAGCAGCCTCAAGTCGCTGGTCTCCATCGCTGTCAACGGGATTTCTGCCCAACCGTTGCCGCCGTAGCAAGTCCCCGCCGAACTAGGGTATGGACTTGATCTTTGTGCTATTCCTCAATCTGATTCCTAGCACATTGTGATCACATTGTTTCTGGCCACGTTTGATAAACTTCTATCCAGTCAAAACGCTCATAGATTAGGTTTGATTCGAAAATTCTAGGTTTAGGTTTCCGCCAAAACCATCTCGGACCCACCGAGTTGAAAAACTCGGTCCCACCGATTTGGCTTATGCCATTGCACAAGTGAGACTCGGTCTGACCGAGAATTACTTATCGGTGTGACCGATTTTTGAATTCAGTGAAACCCTAGCAGTCTCGGTGCCACTGAACTGTGACCCGGTCTGACCGAGTTCACTAGTTTAGGTTCCAAAACTGCTTCGGTATCACCGAGTTTGAAAATCGGTAGATCCGAGATGATTTCAGTGGGAAACTAAAACTAAGTTTTTGGATCATTCTTTTTGCAAAAATCTCTACATTTTGTGATGCTCATCCACTCTATCTCTTCTATAATCTATTCACAGGGTCAGCAGTCAGTACAGCATGTCAGACCAGAGTGATAGCCAGAATCTGTCAGAGCAGCAAGTGGTGATGAGTGAGGGCACTAGTCCCTCCAGTTCATCTGATGAAGGCAGCATGAGCACTCCTAGCAATTTGCCAAAGGCTTCCACGAGACAAAGGAAGAAGAAAACCTCAGATTCAGAAGATGAGGACTATGTGGCAGAGGAAGCGGCCACCTCCAAGAGAGTTGAGCCAGCTCAAGGCTCAAAGCCAGGCCTGAAAATCAAGAGGCCAGTAGGCAGGCAACCCATGTCAAAGGCTAGAGCCTCAACTGAGAAGCCTGCTCCCATTGAGCCCGTTGCAGCTGAGGGCAAGAAGAGGAAAGAAAGAGTGAAGAAGACTGTAGCCAAAGTGCTTGGGAAAGCCTCCATCATGGTAGAAGAGGAGGAGGTAGAAGAGGCAGATGCACCAGCGCCCAAGGCACCCAAACTTATGGGAGATGCCATAAGGTCAGGGGGAGCTGCATCCAAGCCCAAGGAAGCACCTAAGGCTGCATCTAAGCCAAAGCCCAAGAGGAACACATGGAGCATTCCTGCCGCTGAGAAGAACAAGGCCCCAGTGCCTGAGACTGTTGCTGAGGATGAGGAAGAGAATGTCCTTCGGAAGCTCAAGCCCGAGATCCCAGACCACAACGATGCTCATCCTGTGGCTGAGGATATGAAGCTCAGGAGAGACTCAGGGCTCGGGAAATGGAGAGAAGCAGATCCATATGCTTCAAGGAGAAGGACTGCCGTGGACTACAGGTTTCACACCAAGGAGCAGCAGGATTTCTATGAGACGGTGCTGCTAGATAAGAAGCCCATTGTCTGTGATATGCGATTGGTTGACTGGACATATATCAAGGAGAATGAGGAGCACTATCCTGGAGTATTTGACAGCTTTAGTGCTTGTGGAGTAGCTGACTTTGTTGGGCAGAAGCTCACAAAGTGGAACGAGGAACTTATCATGCAATTCTACTCCACAGCACACTTTTATCCAGATGGGAGGATTACATGGATGTCTGAGGGTACAAGGTATCAATCTACAATGGCTGAATGGGCACAGATCATTAATGCCCCAGAGGAGCAAGATGAGGACTTGGATATCTATGCCAAGAAGAAGATGAACCATAACTCCATGTCAAATATGTACAAGGAAATTCCCAATGAAGCTCTTAACACATTCAAGTTTGGCTTAGTGCATTATCTGCTCTCAGGATTGCCTACGATCAACTGGATCCTTAGGCACACCCTTCTGCCCAAGTCTGGAGATCACAAGATGATCAGAGGTCACGCGATCAATTTGCTTCATGTTTTTGACGTGCCTCAAAAATTCAAAGTTATGAGCCTTATAGTGGAAACGATCAAAAGGACTGCGGCAGATCAGAAGAGGAGCTGTGGATATGCCCCTCAGATTCAGGAGCTCATCAATTCCAAGATGGGCACGGGTGTATATTTGTTGGATAAGGAACACCTGCCCATCCGTCCAGATCTCGAGGACCATGAAGTTGTGATGACAGAGAATGAGCCATCGTCTGCACAAGCATTTGCAAAGAAGGAGAAGGTGAAGAAGGAAAAAGCTGCCAGGATGCCTACTCAAGAGGAGGCATCTGACTATTTCTTGAAGACCAAGCAAGAGCAGCTCAGTTACTTGATTGCATCCACGCTGAGAATTGAGCAAAGTTTGGCAAACCTCACTAAAAATCAGCAGAGCCTAGAGAGGATCATGGAACAGAAGTTCTATGACTTGGACATCAAGGTAACGGAAGTTCAGTCTGTAGTGGAGCAGCTCCAGGAAGACATGAATGAGAGGAGAGGCAGGACCATGACTCAAGCATTTTCTAGAGTGCCACGAGGCCCGAGGTCGTCTGCCGTGCCAGTTGCTGACACTAGAGCCACCACTTCAGCACCAGCTACAGCCTCAGCTACAGCATCTACTTCAACTCCAACTCCAGCAACTACTTCAACATCTACAGAAGCCTTCGTCCTTGGAGTGATCCGGACTCCACCACCACCTGAAGATCAAGCCTGAGCGTCGATTTAGCACTATGCATTTTCTAGGAACTTTTTGGTAACTTTTTGCCAAAGGGGGAGAAGATGTATAGATCATAGGCTTCGAGAGAGAGAGTGTTTCTTTTCTCTCTTGCTTTATTTGGTGGTTTTTCGAACCTTTTCTGCTTTTGAGTGCTTGATACTACGTCCTTATGCTTGTGAGACATTGATGATCATGTGTTTGATCATAAGCTACACTTAATGTTTGCTTAATGCTTGCTTAAATATTATCATTCTATCTATCGTTTGTGATCATTCACTATTGGTGATGAGTGCATGTATTTCATTCTTATCATTTTGAGCGCTCCACCAAGATGTATGTGACATGGAAGAGTAACCCATGACTCTAACTCTTCGTGCATTTGCAGTCCAAAGCAAATTTTAAATATGCACAAATTTAGGGGGAGCTCTTACTTATCACATACTTCTCAAAGCAACGATATACTTCATGCTTATTATCATTTGTCGAAGCTTTGATCTATATGTTATCATCAATTACCAAAAAGGGGGAGATTGAAAGTGCAACTATCCCTAGGTGGTTTTGGTAATTCATAACAACATATAGCTCATTGAGCTAATACTATTCCAAGATAATTATTTCAGGAAAGCTCAATGATTGGCATGGCATGGATGTGAAAGTGGAACCCTCAAAATGCTAAGGACAATGGATTGGCTCAAGCTCAAAAGCTCAAGACTCTTCATTTTATATTTTAGTGATCCAAGATCACATTGAGTCCATAGGAAAAGCCAATACTATTAAGGAGGGATGAGGTGTTGCTTAATGAGCCTCTTGCTTCATGTGCTTAGTGATATGCTCCAAAAACCCTCAACTACTTTCCCATATCCACATATGACCTAAACTCTAAGCCAAACTCGGTCCTACCGGTTCTTCCTATCCGGCGCCACCGAGTTTCACTTGTCATTAGCCACTGCCAAACCCTAGCAATTTGGTTCTACCGATAAGGATCTCGGTCCCACCGAGATGGGGTTGCAAACTCTTTGTTTCCCTTTCGTAACTTTTCGGTCCCACCGAAAGCGCGAATCGGTCCCATCGAGATTGCAATGTAAACTCAGTGTTTCCCCTTTGTAACTTTTCGGTCTCACCGAGTTCCACTCGGTCTCACCGAAAGAGCAAATCGGTCCCACCGAGTTTGCCTGACCAACTCTCTGGTTAGCTAATTACCAAATTCGGTCTCACCGAGTTTGTGTAATCAGTCTCACCGAGATTACGTTATGCCCAAACCCTAACCGAATCGGTCCTACCGAGTTGCATGTCAGTCCCACCGAAATTCCTAACGGTCACTAGGTTTACTATTTCGGTCAGACCGAGTTTTCTGATTCGGTCCCACCGAGATTGGTAAATTGTGTGTAACGGTTGGATTTTGTGTGGAGGCTATATATACCCCTCCACCTCTTTCTCATTCAGAGAGAGAGCCATCAGAACATACACATCATTCCAACTCATATGTTCTGAGAGAGAACCACCTACTCATGTGTTGAGATCAAGACATTCCATTCCTACCATATGAATCTTGATCTCTAGCCTTCCCAAGTTGCTTTCCACTCAAATCTTCTTTCCACCAAATCCAAATCCTATGGGAGAGAGTTGAGTGTTGGGGAGACTATCATTTGAAGCACAAGAGCAAGGAGTTCATTACCTACACACCATTTGTTACTTCTTGGAGAGTGGTGTCTCCTAGATTGGATAGGTGTCACTTGGGAGCCTCCGACAAGATTGTGGAGTGAACCAAGGAGTTTGTAAGGGCAAGGAGATCGCCTACTACGTGAAGATCTACCGCTAGTGAGGCAAGTCCTTCGTGGGCGATGGCCATGGTGCGATAGACAAGGTTGCTTCTTCGTGGACCCTTTGTGGGTGGTTGCTTCTTCGTGGACCCTTCGTGGGTGGAGCCCTCCGTGGACTCGCGCAACCGTTGCCCTTGGGTGGAGCCCTGTGTGGACTCGCGCAACCGTTACCCTTCGTGGGTTGAAGTCTCCATCAACGTGGATGTAGGATAGCACCACCTATCCGAACCACGGGAAAAACATCCGTGTCTCCAATAGCGTTTGAATTCTCCAAACCCTTCCCTTTACATTCTTGCAAGTTGCATGCTTTACTTTCCGCTGCCAATATACTCTTTGCATGCTTGCTTGAATTGTGTGATGATTACTTGACTTGTCCTAAAATAGCTAAAATCTGCCAAGAACTAAAACTGGGAAAAGGTTAAGTTTTTATTTGGTCAAGTAGTCTAATCATCCCCCCCCCCTCTAGACATACTTCGATCCTACACAGAGTAACGCCTTAAGCAAGATGACATGATGTAGAGGGATAAACTCATGCAATATGATGAAAACCCCATCTTGTTATCCTCGATGGCAACAATACAATACGTGCCTTGCTGCCCCTACTGTCACTGGGAAAGTACACCGCAAGATTGAACCCAAAGCTAAGCACTTCTCCCATTGCAAGAAAGATCAATCTAGTAGGCCAAACCAAACTGATAATTCGAAGAGACTTGCAAAGATAACCAATCATACATAAAAGAATTCATAGAAGACTCAAATATTGTTCGTAGATAGACTTGATCATAAACCCACAATTCATCGGTCTCAACAAACACACCGTAAAAAGAAGATTACATTGAATAGATTTCCACAAGAGAGGGGGAGAACATTGTATTGCGATCCAAAAAGAGAGAAGAAGCCATCTAGCTAATAACTATGGACCCGTAGGTATGAGGTGAACTACTCACACTTCATCGGAGGGGCTATGGTGATGATGTAGAAGCCCTCCCTGATGGATACCCCCTCCGGCGGAGCCCCGGAACAGGCCCCAAGAAGGGATCTCGTGGATACATAAATTTGCAGCGGTGGAATTAGGGTTTTGGCTCCGTATCTGATCGTTTGGGGGTACGTAGGCATATATAGGAGGAAGGAGTACGTCAGTGGAGCAACAGGGGGCCCACGAGGGTGGAGGGCGTGCCTGGGGGGTAGGCGCGCCCCCTACCTCATGGCCACCTCCTTTGTTTCTTGACTTAGGGTCCAAGTCCCCTGGATCATGTTCGGTGAGAAAATCACGTTCCCGAAGGTTTCATTCCGTTTGGACTCTGTTTGATATTCCTTTTCTTCGAAACCCTAAAATAGGCAAAAAATATCAATTCTGGGTTGGGCCTCCGGTAATAGGTTAGTCCCAAAAATAATATAAAAGTGGATAATAAAGCCCAATAATGTCCAAAACAGTAGATAATATAGCATGGAGCAATCAAAAATTATAGATACGTTGGAGATGTATCAAGCATCCCCAAGCTTAATTCCTGCTCGTCCTCGAGTAGGTAATTGATAAAAACAGAATTTTTGATGTGGAGTGCTACTTGGCATAATTTTTATTGTAATTCTTCTTAATTGTGGTATGAATATTCAGATCCAAAAGATTCAAGATAAAAGTTCATATTGACATAAAAATAATAATACTTCAAGCATACTAACTAAGCAATTATGTCCTCTCAAAATAGCATGGCCAAAGAAAGTTCATCCCTACAAAATCATATAGTTTAGTCATGCTCCATTTTCGTCACACAAGAATGCTCTCATCATGCACAACCCCGATGACAAGCCAAGCAATTGTTTCATACTTTAGTAATCTCAAACCTATAAACTTTCATGCAATATATGAGCGCGAGCCATGGATATAGCACTATGGGTGGAATAGAATATGATGATGGGGGTTATGTGGAGAAGACAAAAAGGAGAAAGTCTTACATCAACGAGGCTAATCAATGGGCTATGGAGATGCCCATCGATTGATGTTAATGCAAGGAGTGGGGATTGCCACGCAACGGATGCACTAGAGCTATAAATGTATGAAAGCTCAACAAAAAGAAACTAAGTGGGTGTGCATCCAACTTGCTCGCTCACGAAGACCTAGGGCACTTGAGGAGGCCCATTGTTGGAATATACAAGCCAAGTTCTATAATGAAAATTTCCCACTAGTATATGAAAGTGACAAAACAAAAGACTCTCTATCATGAAGATTATGGTGCTACTTTGAAGCACAAGTGTGGCAAAGGATAGTAGCATTGTCCCTTTTATTTTATTTATTTTATTATTTTTTATTATTTGGCATTTCTTTTTTTTCTTTTTTGGCCTTTATTTTTTTATTTTTTAGGACAATGCTCTATGAATGATGGTCATCACACTCCTATTTACTTACAACTCAAGAATTACAACTCAATACTAGAACAAAGTATGACTCTATATGAATACCTCCGGCGGTGTACCGGGTTATGCAATGAACCAAGAGTGACATGTATGAAGGAATTATGAACGGTGGCTTTGCCACAAATACTATGTCAACTACATGATCATGCTAAGCAATATGACAATGATGAATGTGTCATGATAAACGGAATGGTGGAAAGTTGCATGGCAATATATCTTGGAATGGCTATGGAAATGCCATAATAGGTAGATATGGTGGTTGTTTTGAGGAAGATATAAGGAGGTTTATGTGTGAAAGAGTGTATCATATCACGGGGTTTGGATGCACCGGCGAAGTTTGCACCAACTCCCAATGTGAGAAAGGGCAATGCACGGTACCGAAGAGGCTAGCAATGATGGAAGGGTGAGAGTGCGTATAATCCATGGACTCAACATTAGTCATAAAGAACTCACATACTTATTGCAAAAATCTACAAGTCATCAAAAACCAAGCACTACGCGCATGCTCCTAGGGGGATAGATTGGTAGGAAAAGACCATCGCTCGTCCCCGACCGCCACTCATAAGGAAGACAATCAAATAACACCTCATGTTTCAAATTTGTTACATAACGTTTACCATACGTGCATGCTACGGGACTTGCAAACTTCAACACAAGCATTTCTCAAATTCACAACTACTCAACTAGCACGACTTTGATATTATTACCTCCATATCTCAAAACAATCATCAAGCATCAAACTTCTCTTAGTATTCAAAACACTCATAAGAATTTTTTTACTAATCTTGAATACCTAGCATATTAGGATTATTTAAGCAAATTACCATGCTATTTAAGACTCTCAAAATAATCTAAGTGAAGCATGAGAGATCAATAGTTTCTATAAAACAAATCCACCACCGTGCTCTAAAAGATATAAGTGAAGTACTAGAGCAAAACTATATAACTCAAAAAGATATAAGTGAAGCACATAGAGTATTCTAACAAATTCCAAATCATGTATGGCTCTCTCAAAAGGTGTGTACAGAAAGGATGATTGTGGTAAACTAAAAAGCAAAGACTCAAATCATACAAGACGCTCCAAGCAAAACACATATCATGTGGTGAATAAAAATATAGCTCCAAGTAAAGTTACCGATAGAAGTAGACGAAAAGAGGGGATGCCTTCCGGGGCATCCCCAAGCTTTGGATTTTAGGTGTCCTTATATTATCTTGGGGGTGTCATGGGCATCCCCAAGCTTAGGCTCTTGCCACTCCTTGTTCCATAATCCATCAAATCTTTACCCAAAACTTGAAAACTTCACAACACAAAACTTAAAGTAGAAAATCTCGTGAGCTCCGTTAGCGAAAGAAAACAAAAGACCACTTCAAGGTACTGTAATGAAATCATTCGTTATTTATATTGGTTTTAAACCTACTGTATTCCAACTTCTCTATGGTTTACAAACTATTTTACTAGCCATAGATTCATCAAAATAAGCAAACAACACACGAAAAACAGAATCTGTCAAAAACAGAACAGTCTGTAGTAATCTGTAGCTAGCGCAAGATGTGGAACCCCAAAAATTCTAAAATAAATTTCTGGACGTGAGTAATTTATCTATTAATCATCTTCAAAAATAATTAACCAAATATCACTTTCCAAATAAAAATGGAAGCAGTTCTCGTGAGCGCTAAAGTTTCTGTTTTTTACAGCAAGATATCAAGACTTTCCCCCAGTCTTCCCAATGGTTCTACTTGGAAAAAACACTAATTAAACACACACAAAAAACTAAACAGAGGCTAGATAAATTATTTATTACTAAACAGGAGCAAAAGGCAAGGAATAAAAATAAAATTGGGTTGCCTCCCAACAAGCGATGTTGTTTAACGCCCCTAGGTAGGCATAAAAAGCAAGGATAGATCTAGGTATTGCCATCTTTGGTTGGTAATTATTCAATGAGGCATCTATCATCTTTAGGAATTTATTTCTTTTTATTGATTATCAAACTTTTAGGCACAAGATCTAAAAATTCATTTGTAACAAATGGTTCCTTAATGATAGCAAAAAGATTGGGATGAATACTTATAGATTTGAGATCCGCAGTTTCCTTACTAGAGGATTCACCCTTATTTTTAGGAACATACATAAGCTTGGTAATTTTAGTGGGAGGACTTGGAGTATTCTTTACGAAGGAAAAGAGGTTCCCAAGTTGGTAATAATATCCTCAAGTTTATCGATCCTAGTGGAATCGTGATTTATTTTCTCATTAACTATGGGTTCCTTCTCTTTAATATTTTTCAAAGTGACTCCTACTTTAGATCCATATTGAGAAATTTGGTTGTGGATCTTTTTATACAAGTTTTCAATTAAGTCTACGGTGGCAACCTTATTTTCAATAATTTCGAGCCTTTGCATTACATGCTCCAAAGTTAATATAGTTCCATTAACCAAAAGAGGCGGTGAGCCAAATAAATCTATCATAGCATTATAAGAATCAAAAGTATGGCTACCCAAGAAGTTCCCTCTGATAATAGTATCAAGGACATATCTGTGCCAAGGAGTAGTGCCTACATAAAAATTGCGAAGAAGAACGGAAGTAGATTGCTTCCTGGTAGATCTATTTTGAGCATTGCAAATTCTATACCAAGCGTCTTTTAGATTTTCTCCCTCCCTTTTCTTAAAATTTAGAATTTCATTCTCGGGAGACAACGGAGAAGATAAGGGACTAGCCATAACGACAAACAAATGGAAAAGGAGGTGAACGAAAAAAGAGAGGGAGGATAGAGAGAGAGAGAGAGAGAGAGAGAGGACGAATAAAACGGCAAGGGTGAAGTGGGGGAGAGGAAAACGAGAGGCAAATGGCAAATAATGTAATGCGGGAGATAAGGATTGTGATGGGTACTTGGTATATTGACTTTTGCGTAGACTCCCCGGCAACGGCGCCAGAAATCCTTCTTGCTACCTCTTGAGCACTGCGTTGGTTTTCCCCGAAGAGGAAGGGATGATGCAGCAAAGTAGCATAAGTATTTCCCTCAGTTTTTGAGAATCAAGGTATCAATCCATTAGGAGGCTACGCGCGAGTCCCTCGCACCTGCAAAAAACAAATAAATCCTCGCAACCAACGCGATAAGGGGTTGTCAATCCCTACACGGCCACTTACGAGAGTGAGATCTGATAGATATGATAAGATAATATTTTTGGTATTTTTATGATAAAGATGCAAAGTAAAATAAAAGCAAAGGAAATAACTAAGTATTGGAAGATTAATATGATGAAGATAGACCCGGGGGCCATAGGTTTCACTAGTGGCTTCTCTCAAGAGCATAGGTATTCTACAGTGGGTGAACGAATTACTATTAAGCAATTGACAGAATTGAGCATAGTTATGAGAATATCTAGGTATGATCATGTATATAGGCATCACGTCCGGGACAAGTAGACCGACTCCTGCCTGCATCTACTACTATTACTCCACTCATCGACCGCTATCCAGCATGCATCTAGAGTATTAAGTTAATGAAAACAGAGTAACGCCTTAAGCAAGATGACATGATGTAGAGGGATAAACTCATGCAATATGATGAAAACCCCATCTTGTTATCCTCGATGGCAACAATACAATACGTGCCTTGCTGCCCCTACTGTCACTGGGAAAGGATACCGCAAGATTGAACCCAAAGCTAAGCACTTCTCCCATTGCAAGAAAGATCAATCTAGTAGGCCAAACCAAACTGATAATTCAAAGAGACTTGCAAAGATAACCAATCATACATAAAAGAATTTAGAGAAGATTCAAATATTGTTCATAGATAGACTTGATCATAAACCCACAATTCATCGTTCTCAACAAACACACCGCAAAAAGAAGATTAAATCGAATAGATCTCCACAAGAGAGGGGAGAACATTGTATTGAGATCCAAAAAGAGAGAAGAAGCCATCTAGATAATAACTATGGACCCGTAGGTCTGAGGTGAACTACTCACACTTCATGGGAGGGGCTATGGTGATGATGTAGAAGCCCTCCGTGATGGATACCCCCTCCAGCGGAGCTCCGGAATAGGCCCCAAGATGGGATCTCGTGGATACAGAGAGTTGCAGCGGTGTAATTAGGGTTTTGGCTCCATATCTGATCGTTTGGGGGGTACGTAGGTATATATAGGAGGAAGGAGTACGTCGGTCGAGCAACAGGGGGCCCATGAGGGTGGAGGGTGCGCCTGGGGGGGGGTAGGCGCGCCCCCTACCTCGTGGCCTCCTCCTTTGTTTCTTGACGTAGGGTCCAAGTCCCCTGGATCATGTCCGGTGAGAAAATCACGTTCCCGAAGGTTTCATTCCGTTTGGACACTGTTTGATATTCCTTTTCTTCAAAACCCTAAAATAGGCAAAAAAACAGCATGGGCTCGGCCTCCGGTTAATTGGTTAGTCCAAAAAATAATATAAAAGTGGATAATAAATCCCAGTAATGTCCAAAACAGTAGATAATATAGCATAGAGCAATCAAAAATTATAGATACGTTGGAGACGTATCAAATGCTACCTAACATATTTATCCTTATAATTCTATTTATTGTGGCATCAATGTTCAGATTCGTAAGATTCAAAATAAAAGTTTAATATTGACATAAAAACAATAATTCTTCAAGCATACTAACAAAATAATTATGTCTTCTCAAAATAACATGGCCAAAGAAAGCTTATCCCTACAAAATCATATAGTCTGGCTATGCTCCATCTTCATCACACAAAATATTCAAATCATGCACAACCCGGATGACAAGCCAAGCAATTGTTTCATACTTTTGATGTTCTCAAACTTTTCAACTTTCACTCTATACATGAGCATGAGCCATGGACATAGCACTATAGGTTGAATAGACGGTGGTTGTGGAGAAGACAAAAAAGAAGGAGATGGTCTCACATCAACTAGGCGTATCAACAGGTTATGGAGACGCCAATTAATAGATATCAATGTGAGTGAGTAGGGATTGCCGTGCAACATACGCACTAGAGCTATAAGTTTATGAAAGCTCAAAAAGAAAACTAAGTGAGTGTGCATCCAACTTGCTTGCTCATGAAGACCTGGGGCAATTTGAGGAAGCCCATCATCGGAATATACAAGCCAAGTTCTATAATGAAAATTCCCACTATTATATGAAAGTGATAACATAGGAGACTCTCTATCATGAAGATCATGGTGCTACTTTGAAGCACAAGTGTGGCAAAAAGGATAGTAACATTGTTCATTCTCTCTTTTTCTCTCATTTTTTCTCTTTTTTTTGGCCTTCTCTTTTTTTATTTGGCCATTCTATTTCTTTTTCCTCACATGGTACAATGCTCTAATAATGAAAATCATCACACTTCTGTTTACTTACAACTCAAGAATTACAACTCGATACTAGAACAAAAATATGACTCTATGTGAATGCCTCCGGCGGTGTACCGGGATGTGCAATGACTCAAGAGCGACATGTACAAATACAATGGCAACTACATGATCATGCAAAGGAATATGGCAATGATGGAATGTGTCATAATAAACGGAACGGTGGAAAGTTGCATGGCAATATATCTCGGAATGGCTATGGAAATGCCATAATAGGTATGTATGGTGGCTGTTTTGAGGAAGGATATGTGGTGGGTTTATGGTACTGGCGAAAGTTGCGCGGTACTAGAGAGGCTAGCGATGGCGGAATTGTAAGAGTGCGTATAATCCATGGACTCAACATTAGTCATAAAGAACTCACATACTTATTGCAAAAATCTATTAGTCATCAAAACAAAAGTACTACGCGCATGCTCCTAGGGGATAGATTGGTAGGCAAAGACCTTCGCTCGTCCCCGACCGCCATTCATAAGGAAGACAATCAAAAAACATCTCATGCTCCAACTTTGTTACATAACGGTTCGCCATACCTGCATGCTACGGGACTCACAAACCTCAACACAAGTATTTCTCAAATTCACAACTACTTACTAGCATGAATGTAATATCACCATCTTCATATCTCAAAACAATCATAAGGAATCAAACTTCTCATAGTATTCAATGCACTTTATATGAAAGTTTTTATTATATCCCTTTTGGATGTCAATCATATTAGGACTAATTTTATAACCAAAGAAAATTACCATGCTGTTCTAAAGACTCTCAAAATAATATAAGTGAAGTATGAGAGTTCATCAATTTCTATAAAATAAAACCACCGCCGTGCTCTAAAAAGATATAAGTGAAGCACTAGAGCCAAATTGCCTAGCTCAAAAGATATAAGTGAAGCACATAGAGAACTATAATAAATCACGATTCATGCGTATCTCTCCCAAAAGGTGTGTACAGAAAGGATGATTGTGGCAAACTAAAAAGCGAAGACTCAAATCATACAAGACGCTCCAAGCAAAACACATATCACGTGGTTAATAAAAATATAGCCTCAAGTAAAATTACCCATAGACGAAGACGAAAGAGGGGATGCCTTCCGGGGAATCCCCAAGATACTCTTGGTTGTCCTTGAATATTACCACTACTAGGGAAAACCTTATACATAGAACTTTAGCAGTAGCGCGGGTCAAAGAAGCATGCTGGTGCTAAGTAGCAGTAGCGCACCTGTGTAAACCGCGCTGTAGATAAAGTTTTAGCAGTAGCGCGTCTTGTTCTAAACACGTTACTACTAAAATTGCCACGGCTTAGCCGATAGGCTACACATAGTAGTAGCGACCTATATCGAACCGCGCTACCGCTACTTTCTTTGTAGCAGCGCATTTTAATCTAAAGTCGCTACTGCTAAAGGATATAAAATTAAATGGAAAGCACATAGAAAGGTAATTGAAACTGAAAGAAATAGAATAAGGTGAAAGGAAAAAAATGTGAACAAAACTAAATGAAAAAGGAGAAAAAGAGAAAGGAGTAGCTGTAGCGTGTATCCCAGAACGCGCTATAGCTAACGTAGCAGTAGCGCACTTTCTGGAACGTGCTACTGCTACTTCTGACTTAACCATGGGGTTCGTCCTTCCCCACGACCACTTCCCCCAAATCCAGCTCTCCACTCTCGCCGCCGCTATCGCCCGTCGGCCGCCGCGCGCTCTCCGCACACCCTCTACGCCGCCCCGCCCCCGACCTCAACGCCGCCCCGGACGCCGCCCCCGACCCCAACCTCGACGCCGCCATCCGCTGCGCGCCCGAGCCCTGACCCCGACCTCGACGCCGCCTGCCCCTCCCTCGTCGCAGGCACCCGAGGTGAGCACGCCTGCTCCTCCCTCTCCCCTACCTCTGCCTAGGGTTTCTTTATATTTTAGTTGCATCAAATTAGTTAGGGTTCATGTAAGGGTGGAAACGAATCGGATGTGGATGCGGCTCAAATGAGTTAGGGTTCATGTAAGGGTGGAAATGAATCACATTTCTAAGATGAATCATAAAACGAGTAAAATTTGACCACTTATTTTACTTTATAGTTGGATAATTGGAATATTCGCTACCACTTTCCACCCCTAGCTTCATCAAATTAGATGGTAATTAGGGCAATAGTTCCTAGGTACTAATTAGTTAGTAAGAACTAGGTACTAGTTTATTTTTATTTATAGTAAGTTTATTTTTAATAAGAACTAGTTGAATTAATAGAACTAGTTAAGAACTTGTTGCTATTTTTTTAGTTAAAGCAATTTTTCCCGCATCGACGTGGATGATGCCTATCCCGCATCTTCGTCATCAAGTCGGCGGAGGACGACACCTGCTTGACCAGATGTGCCATGCCCGGGACTGGGCTCCGCCGGGGTGGTACTGGGAGGCGCTACCTACCGGGGGGCGCAGGTTGGTGAGGAGCCAGCCTGTCGTTGACCCGAACCTTCTTTGGTGGCGGTCGCGTGGGCCAGTGACGGTCCAGAGGCTCGAGGACCCCGTGGAGGTGGTGCGTCACCGTGTCAGTGAGGAGGACGCGCACGTCCGTCGCTACTTGTTTGCATTGGAACACAAGTTCTCCAATACCTGGCAGGTTCTCCAGGGATCTCACTGGAGCTATGATCCCGTGATGGTTCCTTCTCTGTGGGTGTCCACCACCCGCGCCGATACCCGTCGTGTGCTAGGGTTTTAGTTGTATTAGTGATGTTATATGTATGCCACTATTCGGGATGTATTAGTGATAATATTCGATGATGTATGGATGCATGAGATGATTTACTTTTGCTTATTGAATGCATGCTAATTTGAGTCCTATACGATATTTTGAAATGTATATCTTGTGTTGCTCAAATAGGATATGTGCTTGCCCAAGTGGCCGGTCATGTTTGCAGGTTACACTTCCGAGTGGCATATGTTTTGCCGGAGTGTTGATTCATTTTTGTTCCGGCAAATTTCAGGCGCTCGATATGTCCTATTTTAGCAAAGGTCATGCCGGATTTTTCCGTGAATTTTGGCATGACTTGTGCCAGAAGATGTAGGAAATATCGAGTGCCCCGGATTTGTGTGTTGAGTATCCTGGTAGTTGTCTTCGATCGATTTTCAATTAATGTTTTAACTATGAACATAGGAAATGTCTGACGACGAAAAGGATTTCGGTATTTGCAAATACTGCGAAGACGAGCGCGGCCTGTGCGACGGAATCTTCCTAGATGATGATAGGCGCTTCAGCATCAAGTTGGACGAGAACTTCGAAGTGGATACAGTAAGTCACAACAACAAGTCTTTTTCGTAATTAAGCATGACATTTGCTTCATTTGCTTCAACTTATAATTTAAGCATGACATTAAGCATGACAAGTCTTTTTTTACTATTCTAGTAGCGTATCCCCTGCCATGCAAGAGTTTTTGTATTGGATAAGATAGGTTTCAGTCGTACTATGGAGGAAAAGAAAGTTTACTTGAAGACCGAGCATGGTTATATTTTCAATGCAAAATTATACAATTCAGATGACTACACCTATTTTGGATGCAAAACATGGCGAGCACTATGCAAGACTTATGCATTTGAGCCTGATACGGTTATCACCTTTGATATTTGTCCGGGAGATGATATTGAAGGTAATACCGACATCTGGGTCGATGTGCAGACGCCTCCAGTTATACCATTGTGTAAGTTTCTCAACCATATTTATGTCTTTGATATTGTTTATTCAAAAATAGTTGACAACTAATTTGTATTGTCAGCTTATTTCGGTGCAAGCAAACATGTCCAACGCTTGGTAGACAGGACCTACTACTGTCCCGAGGCTAAACTAAACTGCGAGGAGCTAAGTCATTACGTTTCATGGCTTGAGGATCTTGATACTGTCAAGACAAATTTTCTTCCTGCATTTAGAAATGTTAGTACTGAAAACGTGTGACCAATAGTGTTCGTAATGAACTACGGTCACATATATTTAGGAAGGATGGTAAGATTTTTACTATTTGTCCCCAGTGCATCTTTTCCATACATTATTTTTGAAGCTAAACTTCATTGCTAAGTATGTTACCATACGATGTTCTTGAACAGGGACTCCCGATGAATGTTGTGCCTTATGGGATCGAGACTAAAGGTACCATGAGTATTATTAGCTTACGACCAAGATATCCTACAGATTACTTTAGTGCATTCAATATTAGCGACGGATGCTTAATAGTGCAAGACTGGACCAAATGTGTGATGGAGAAGCGCAGAGAACTACTAGGGGGCAGCAAACAGATGCGCTACCCATGATTAGGAGACAGGTTCATCTGCATGCTCCAACTTGATCAAGGAGGAGAGATACACATGTTTTATGTTATTTTACCTAAGAGAGAGCAGCAGGAGTGATTAGCTAGCTAGAAATGAGTTTGAGGATAATGATGTGTTACACTATTACTATGATGATAAAATAGCTAGTGTTGGTGGTAATGACTATGATGATTATTATTAGCTAGTGTTAGTGGTGATTAAATAAATACTGTTGGTGGTAATGACTGTGATGATGATTAAATAGCTTGTGCTGGCGCATTAGATTCAAGTGGAGGCAACATGTGGTGCACATCGAAAGTACTACTAGTCTAAACTGATCAAGTTTGGATTAGTAGTATACTTTTAACATGCACCACATATTGCCTCCACTTCAACCTAATCCACCTTCATTTGACACACTGTTATGGACATAATGATGTAAACCTCATAACTGGTATTATACCAATATTTGTACGATGGCGCATAAATACACTAAAAAAAATACTAGTAGCGATGGAGAGAAAACACGCTGCCAGTAGTTACATTAGCAGTAGCGTGGGAGTGAACAAACGCTGCAGCTATTTGTCCTAGCAGTAGCGCGTGCGGGCCCGCGTTACTGCTAAGCAATAGCTGTAGCTCCTTATTAGTAGCGCGCCTACCCGCGCTACTAGTGAGCACAAAACCAGCGCTACTGCTAGGGTTTTCCCTAGTAGTGCACCTTGGGGTGCCTTGCACATCCCCAAGATTAGGCTCTTGCCACTCCTTATTCCATAGTCCATCAAATCCTTACCCAAAACTTGAAAACTTCACAACACAAAACTTCAACAGAAAATCTCGTAAGCTCCGTTAGTATAAGAAAATAAATCACCACTTTTGGTTCTGTTGTGAACTCATTCTTTATTTATATTGGTGTAATATCTACTGCATTCCAGCTTTTCCATGGTTCATACCCCCCGATACTAGCCATAGATGCATCAAAATAAGCAAACAACACGCGAAAAATAGAATCTGTCAAAAGTAGAACAGTCTGTAGAAATCTGGATATTTAGAATACTTCTGTAACTCCAAAAATCCTGAGAAATTAGGAAGTCCTAGAAAATTTGTTTATTAATCCTCCGCAAAAAGAATCAGTATTTTATCGCTCTTATGTTAAAAATGAAAAATAATCTCCTGGGTGCAAAAGTTTCTGTTTTTCAGCAGGATCAAATTAACTATCACCGTAAGCTATCCCAAAGGTCTTACTTGGCACAAAAACTAATTAAAACAGAAAACCACCTCTAACTAGAGGATAGATTAAATATTTATTGCAAAACAGGACCTAAAAATCAAAAACAAAAGTAAAATTGGGTTGCCTCCCAACAAGCGCTATTGTTTAACTCCCCTAGCTAGGCAAAAAAACACGAATAGATCTAAGTGTTATCATCTTTGGCATGCAATCCATAAGTTGATATCATAATAGATTCATAAGGAAATTTAATTTTCTTTCTAGGGAAGTGTTCCATGCCTTTCATTAACAGAAATTGAAATCTAATGTTCCTTCTTTCATATCAATAATTGCACCAATCATTGTAAGGAAAGGTCTACCAAGAATAATAGGACATGTTGGATTGCAATCTATATCAAGAACAATGAAATCTACGGGCACATAATTACTATTAGCAATAATAAGAACATCATTAATTCTTCTCATAGGTTTCTCTTAATAGTGGAATCCGCAAGATGCAAATTTAAGGAACAACCATCAAATTCACGGAAACCTAACACATCACATAAAGCTTTCGGAATCGTGGAAACACTAGCACCCAAATCACACAAATCATAGCATTCATAATATTTAATTTTAATCTTAGTAGTAGGTTACCACTCATCATAAAGTTTTCTAGGGATAGAGACTTCCAAATTCCAGCTTTTCTTCGAAAGATTGCATCATAGCATCAACGATATGTTTAGTAAAAGCTTTGTTTTGATTATAAGCATGAGGATAATTCAACATGGATTGCAACAAGGAAATACAATATATTAAAGAACAATTATCATAATTAAATTCCTTGAAATCCAAAAGAGTGGTTCATTGCTACCTAAAGTTCTTACCTCTCCAATCCCACTTTTATCAATTTTTGCATCAAGATCTAAAAACTCTGAATCATTGGGACGCCTTATAACTAAAATTGAATCATCTCCAATCCCATATTTATCAAGATTTACATTGGAAAACAAAGATTCAATCAGAGTCACATCAATTACTTTAAGATCTTCATCTTCAGCCTCCGGTTTGACGGCCATTTTGTTTACTAAAGTAGCTTGTTTATCAGAAATCTGACCTACTAAATTTTCAAGGTGCACAAACTGAGATCTCAAACCATAAAATTCTTTAGACATATCATCAAGATCTTTATTCATGTATCCCATAAAGCTTTTCTGCTCCTTGAGCTTGTTTCTAAAGAAATTGTTATGCTCAAATTGCAAAGACATGAAGCTTCTAACATTATTCTCAATTTCATCTAACTTCCTAAGGTGAGGGTCGATGTTTTTGGAGGAGTCATTGCGACAAATCAAGCAATCCAACACACGAGCACACAAAAAGCAAACGAAAAGGATGAACAAAAGAGGGGCGAAGAAAAGGCAAATCTTTTCGAAAATCGTTTTAGAAGTGGGGGAGAGGAAAACGAGAGGCGAATGGCGAATAATGTAATGCGAGGGATTAGAGTTTATGATGGGTACTTGGTATGTATTGGCTTGGCGTAGATCTCCCTGGCAACGGCACTAGAAATCCTTCTTGCTACCTCTTGAGCTTGCGTTGATTTTTCCCTTGAAGAGGAAAGGGTGATGCGGCAAAGTAGCGCAAGTATTTCCCTCAGTTTTGAGAACCAAGGTATCAATCTAGTAGGAGACAACGCGCAAGCCACCGAATACCTACACAAACAAACACCATCCTTGCATCCAATGCGATAAAGGGGTTGTCAATCCCTTCACAGTTATTTGCAATGTGAGATCTGATAGAGATGGATAAACGGTAAAGTAATATTGTTGGTATTTTTGGTTTATGGAACTACAATTAAAAGATTGCAAAAGAAAGTAAATAGGAAACTAGAATTGTAGATCAGAAACTTATATGATGGAAAATAGAACCGGGGGCCATAGGTTTCACTAGAGGCTTCTCTCAAGATAGAAGATATTATGGTGGGTGAACAAATTACTGCCGAGCAATTGATAGCAAAGTGCAAAGTTATGACGACATCTAAGGCAATGATCATGAATATAGGAATCACGTCTGTGTCAAGTAGACCAAAATGATTGTGCGTATACTACTATTACTCCACACATCGACCGACTCTTGCCTGCATCTAGCGTATTAAGTTCATAAGAACAGAGTAACGCATTAAGTAAGATGACATGATGTAGCGGGATTAACTCAAGCAATATGATGAAAACCCCATCTTGTTGTCCTCGATGGCAACAATACAATACGTGTCGGTTCCCCTTCTGTCACTAGGATCGAGCACCGCAAGATTGAACCCAAAGGTAAGCACTTCTCCCATTGTAAGAAAAGCGAATCTAGTTGGCCAAACCAAATCGATAGTTCGAAGAGACCTGCAAAGATATCAAATCATGCATAAAATAATTCAGAGGAGATTCAAATAATATTCATAGATAAGCTGATCATAAATCCACAATTCATCGGATCTCGACAAACACACCGCAAAAGAGTATTACATCGAATAGATCTCCAAGAACATCAAGGAGAACTTTGTATTGAGAATCAAAGAGAGAGAGAGGAAGCTATCTAGCTACTAGCTATGGACCCATAGGTATGTGGTAAACTACTCACGCTTCATTGGAGAGGCAATGGTGTTGATGTAGGTGTCTTGTATTCATCAAGCATCGTTCTTGCCATCTCAATGAGTGTTCGATTCTTCCTCTCAACAACTCCATTTTGTTGAGGCGTGTACGTAGCCGAGTGAAGGAAATATACCTTAGAGGCAATAATAAAGTTGTTATTTATATTTCCTTATATCATGATAAATGTTTATTATTCATGCTAGAATTGTATTAACCGGAAACTTAGTACATGTGTGAATACATAGACAAACAGAGTGTCCCTAGTATGCCTGTACTTAACGCTCATTAATCAAAGATGGTTAAGTTTCCTGACCATAGACATGTGTTGTCATTTGATGAATGAGATCACATCATTAGAGAATGATGTGATGGACAAGATCCATCCGTTAGCTTAGCATAATGATCATTTAGTTTTATTGCTATTGCTTTCTTCATGACTTATACATGTTCCTCTGACTATGAGATTATGCAACTCCCGAATACTAGAGGAACACCTTGTGTGCTACCAGATGTCACAACGTAACTGGGTGATTATAAATATGCTCTACATGTGTCTTTGATGGTGTATGTTGAGTTGGCATAGATCAAGATTAGGATTGAGAGGTATCTCTGGGCCCTCTCGGTAATGCACATCACTATGAGCCTTGCAAGCAATGTGACTAATGAGTTAGTTAAGGGTGATACATTACGGAGCGAGTAAAGAGACTTGCCGGTAACGAGATTGAACTAGGTATGATGATACTAATGATCGAACCTCGGGCAAGTAACATACCGATGACAAAGGGAATAGCGTATGTTGTTGTGCGGTTTGACTGATAAAGATCTTTGTAGAATATGTAGGAGCCAATATGAGCATCCAGGTTCCTCTATTGGTTATTTATAGGAGATATGTCTCGGTCAGGTCTACATAGTTCTCGAACCCGTAGGGTCCGCACGCTTAACGTTCGATGACGATTTGTATTATGAGTTATGTGATTTGATGACTGTAGTTTGTTCAGAGTCCCAAATGAGATCACGTACATGACGAGGAGTCTCTAAATAGTCGAGAGGTAAAGATTCATATATTGGAAGGTTACATTCGAACATCGGAATGGTTTCGGGAAGTTTCGGATAAGTTTCAAAGTACTGGGGGTTACCGGACACCCCCCCCCCCGGAAGTTAATGGACTAACATGGGCCTTAGTGGAGAAGAGAGAGGGCTGGCCAGGAGGTGGTGCGCGCCCCCTTGCCAATCCGAATTGGACAAGGGGTGGGGGTGGCGCCCCCCTTTCCCTCTCCTACTCCTTCTCTCTTTCCCCCTTTGCTACTCCGGAAAAGGAAAAAAAAGAGGAGAGGGGAATCCTACAAGGACTAGGAAGTCCTAGTACTAGTCCTTGTAGGACTCCCCACACTTGGCGCGCCCCTAGGGGGCCGACCTCCTCCTCCCCCCTTTATATATGGAGGCGAGGGGCACCCCAAAGGACAACATACATCTCTTAGCCGTGTGCGGTGCCCCCTCTACAGTTTACCACCTCGGTCATATCGTCGTAGTGCTTAGGCGAAGCCCTGCGCCGGTAGCTTCATCATCACCGTCACCATGCCGTCGTGCTGACGGAACTCTCCCTTGTCCTCAATTGGATCAAGAGATCGAGGGACGTCATCGTGCTGAACGTGTGCTGAACACGGAGGTGCCGTACGTTCGGTGCTAGGATTGGCTGGATCGTGAAGACGTTCTACTACATCAACCGTGTTACTAAACGCTTCTACTTTCGGTCTACGAGGGTACATAGACACACTCTCCCCTCTCATTGCTATGCATCTCCTAGATAGATCGTGCGTGATTGTAGGATTTTTTTGAAATACTGTGTACCCCAACACTAAGAACTCATGTGAAATCCCTTCTTCATCAAGAAAGGTATCCACGTTGGCGTTCTTGAACTCCGTTCCGTTGTCATTGCGAACCTTCTTGATCTTCACTTCAAATTGATTTTGGGCCTTCCTAGCGAAGTTCTTGAAGATATTTTGGACCTGCGATTTATCATCAAGAAAGAACACCCACGTAAATCTTGAAAAATCATCAACAATGACCAATCTGAATGAGTTACCACCGAGACTCTTGTAGGCGTTGGGACCAAAGAGATCCATATGAAGTAGCTCGAGCAGTCTTCTCGTGGTCATAATGTTTTTCATGGGATGACTTCCTCCAACTTGTTTTCCTGCTTGACAAGCGCTGCAAAGTCTATCCTTGTCAAATATAACATCTTTAACACCAAGGATATGATCACCTTTAATAAGCTTATCAAGATGTCACATGCCCACATGACCTAACCTTCTATGCCACAACCAACCTTTTGAAGATTTAGCAATCAAGCAAGTTCTAGGTTGAGCCTTTTTAGTGAAATCAACAATGTATAGAGATCACCTCTATGTATACCGGTAAAGACCATATTATGATTATCTCTTCAAAACACTTGGCAATCTACTTCAGTAAATAGAACATTGAAACCGAAATCGGCTAGTCTAGATATGAAAAGTAAATTATAGCCAAGAGATTCAATGAGCATAACATTTTGGATGGAGCTGTCATGTGAGATGGCCACCTTACCAAGGCCAACCACCTTACCCTTTGAGTTATCACCAAAAGTGACATTCTTTCGAGGGCCGTCGTTTTCAGCAAGCTCACGAAACATATCCTTGTCTCTGGTCATGTGATCGGTATATCCACTATCAAGAACCCATTCCTTTCCTCCGGACATATAACCACGAAGGAGTGTCTCATTGACTCATCAAGATCAAAGTCACTATCATCATCCTCATCATAATATCCATGTTCAACCTCGTCTTGTGATTGATCATCACCTAGAGAGAGAGATTCGTTAGATGTATGACCATGACAATGTTCATCTTTATGAATTCTAATGACTTGAGATATGATGCTACTGATGATTCCCACATCTCCTTTGGCACGCATTAGGTCACGAAGATCAAATAGACAATCATAAAATTTAGGGTCACTAGGTTTCATTTTATGAAAAGCTATGGACTTTTGAAGGATCTCATCTAGATTTTTCAAGGAATAATTTGGAAAACGTTCCTCAAGATATCTCCATATGGTAAAAGCACACTCAAATGTAGGCAAGCATACAATCAAATTTCTAGGCAATCCTCTAATTATAAGATTAATAGTTCTAAGACTGTGAATCATGTCAAGGGACTCATTGGGGGTAGGATGCAAAGTATCAATGGGAGCTACACAAGGGCTAGTAATATACTTGTTCAAGTGATATTCATTGAAAATCTCAAGCATCCCATTTTTCCAAGTACTATAGAACTCTCCATCAAGCATAGGCACTCTACGCCCAATACTCCCAATCGTAGACTCATCCATCTTCCTCCAATGGTGATTAAACCAAAGCAATGGAGACCAATGCTCTGATACCAATTGAAAGAATCGATAAGCGGTGTCTAGAGGGGATGATTAGACCCTCAACAAGCAAAAGTAGCAGTTTTTAAGTTCTTCAAGTTGATATGGAGTTTTAGCACAAGTTTAAGCATTCACAATACATTTCAAGCAAGCATGACAAGAGTACGAGCAGCAGAAAGAGTAAAGCATACCATTTGCAAGAAAGGAAAGGGATGGGACTGGAGTGGGCAAACACAATGAAGACATGGTGATTTTTACCGTGGTTCTGATAGGTGGTGCTATCGTACATCCATGTTGGTGGAGACTTCAACCCAAGAAGGGTAACGGTTGCGCGAGTCCACAGAGGGCTCCACCCACGAAGTTTCCACGGAGAAACAACCTTGTCTATCCCACCATGGCCATCGCCCATGAAGGACTTTCCTCACTTGGGTACATCTTCACGAAGTAGGCGATCTCCTTGCCCTCACAAACTCCTTGGTTCAACTCCATAATCTTGTCGGAGGCTCCCAAGTGACACCTAACCAATCTAGGAGACACCACTCTCCACTAGGTAATAGATGGTGTGATGGTGATGAACTCCTTGCTCTTGTGCTTCAAATGATAGTTTCCCCAACACTCAACTCTGTCACATAGATTTGGCTATGGTGGAAAGATGATTTGACTGGAAAGCAACTTGGGGAAGACTAGAGATCAAGATTCTTGTGGTTGGATTGGAATGTCTTGGTCTCAACACATGAGTAGGTGGTTCTCTCTCAGAAAATGAGTAGTGGAAGTGTAGGCAAGTTCTGATGGCTCTCTCTTGAATAGAGAAGGGGTGGAGGGGTATATATAGCCTCCACACAAAATCCAACCGTTACACACATTTGATCCAACTCGGTGAGACCGAATAGAAGAACTCGGTGAGACCGATTCAGTTTAAAATGTGAACGTTAGGAATCTCGGTGGGACCGATATGATCAACTCGGTGGGATCGACGTGCTAGGGTTAGGTCAAAACCTCATCTCGATGTGACCGCATGAACTCGGTGAGACTGATTTCAGCAATGAGCAAATAGAGAGTTGGTCAGGCAAACTCGGTGGGATCGATCGCTCATTTTGGTAAGACCGAAACGTTACAAAGGGAAACAGAGAGTGTGCATTGCCATCTCGGTGAGACTGAGATACCTATTGGTGAGACCGAATTGATTAGGGTTTCTGGCTGTGGCTATGTCAAAGGAACTCGATGGCGTCAGATAGATCAAATCAGCGGGGCCGAGTTTGACTTTGGGTTTAGGACATATTTGGATTTGAGAAAGTGGTTGAGGGCTTTGGAGCATATCACTAAGCATTTTGAGCAAGTAGACCATTAAGCAACACCTCATCCCCTTCTAATAGTATTGGCTTTTCCTATGGACTCAATGTGATCTTGGATCACTAAAATAGAAATGAAGAGTCTTGAGCTTTTGCCAATCTTTGTCCTTAGTATTTTGAAGGGGTTCCACATCCTCTTGTCCATGCCACGCCATTGTTGAACTTTCTAAAATATACTAGATAAAGATATTAGTCCAACAAGAGATATGTTAACATTAATTACCAAAATCACCCAAGGAGCACTTGTGCTTTCACAACTTCTCTCTCAACTTATAACCATTTTGTAGAAGCGATATATGTAGCTAGCACAAATATTTCACATGGAAGTATAAAAATTTACAACGGAGAATACTCATCGTGCAAACTGGATGAATCAAATCTTTGTCATTCCACGAGAGCATAAAATCAAAAATGAAATAGCCAAACACATCCCTGCAATTGAATATATTTGTATTATCTTGAATATAGTGATAAAAAAATAAATTCTTGTACCTTGAAAGTTATGATAATGAAATATATGAATCTACCGATCCGTGCTAGTTGGAATACCAGCCGAAAATATACCATGCCATCTAGAGATATGAGAATTCCAGCCGGATTGCGCTATTTCAAGTGCGTCGTTGAATTCCCTTCCAATTTTTTGCAATTCCTCTAAATGTCTCAAAATTTTAATCTCTGTCAACTGTGATGTATGAAGTGTTCAGAATGTATACACGACGTGCATGTTTATCGATGGCATATAAGATGTATGGGTCGATGAATGCAATTGGATGATAAATCTACAAGTCGACGTGCATGTTTCTTCACGCTGAACTTTAGATCTCGTCTTGAATCTAACGTCCTCGACTTAGTAAATGCACAATGCATATTAATATTGAAAAGGAAATTAATTTCACGTTGATATTAGATAGGATATGTTATTAGTCGCACGCTATAGATGAGCCAGAAATAATATGTATCGCTTGCAACATGTTTTCAGACAAAAAAGGTAACTCTTTAATTTGTGACTACAACAAACATAATGGGCAACAATTGTGATGTAGATTTAAAAAATCAAATTGATGCAAAGACGGGAATAACTTCTCCCATTCTATTGTGTTGGTCATTATGGATGTGTGGATGGTGGGATTGCACTAAGAACATTCACTTATGATGCCTAATTTTCTACTCCCTCCGTTCGGAAATACTTGACGGGGAAATGATTGTATCTAGATGTATTTTAATTTTAGATACATCCATTTTCATCCATTTATGCGACAAGTAATTTTGGACGAAGCGAGTACTAAATACCTACAATTATTAAAAAAACAACTAAGTAAAATGAAATTCATTTTGAGCAGCAGTAAAATGAAATTCATTTTGAGCAGCAGTAAAATGAAATTTCGAACGGCTGTGCCTCTTGCGGAAGCAAAATCGTGCCCCTCACGAAAGGAAAAAAAGAGAAAACATGTCTTTTTCTGTTTCTAAAAGGAACAGTCGTGCCTCTCGCGAAAGCAAAACCGTGCCCCTCACGGAAGGAAAAAAAGAAGCATGTTTTTTTTCCGAGTGCCTCTCGTGGAAGCAAAACCATGCCTCTCACAGAAGGAAAAATCGCGTTTTTTCCATGCCACTAAAGAAAGAAGAAAGAGAAACCATGTTTTTCACGCAAAATAAAAAAATGAATTATTTTGTCCAAAATCTAAGAAAGATCGGTGGAAAACCAAAAGGCCAAAAAACCGGAACAAGCTTCTAAAAAGCCGATGCGAAAGAAAACATCCAAAGGGAGCCCAGAGCGTGACATATGGTGGTGGCTGAGAGCGTGCCAAGTGGTGAAGCTATGTACCTAGGGTAGGGTCATAGGCCTGACCTAGACTACCTCCCCAAGTACATCACCCTAAAGCCAGCAGCATTCAAAGGGTACCATCATCCACTCGACCAGAGACATTCCACTCAAAAGAATCAAGGTCACTCGACCATCACAGAAGTCACTCAACAAACAGAAGATCTGAAGCCACTCTACACAGCAACGGTCAGGCGTTTACTCATAGCCTTAATTACCATTTATAGCACTTTAATATGGACGTTACCTATAATGCTCCACCTTTATGTACATTGAACCCCGCATAACGGAGGGGAGCTGTGGTCCTGGTGCACTCTATATGAGCCACCTCCCTCCTCCAAGACAGGGGTTCGCATCTTTTGTAAACACACACACACACACATAATCCAGTCGATCGCCCCAGGGCATCGAGACGTAGGGCTATTACTTCCTCCGAGAAGGGCCTGAACTCGTTAACTCGTGTGTACAACTACTCCATAGCTAGGATCTTGCCTCTTCATACCTACCCCCCATTCTACTGTTAGTCTTAGAACCACGGCAGTTGGCGCCCACCATGGGGCAGGTGCCTTAGCAGTTTGTTGGAGAAGTTGCGATTTTTCCGATTCTCGTCATCATGGTTTCCGGCGGAGGATTGGCTGAATGCCACGAGATCCATCTCGGCACGCTTACGCTTGGCTCCACGAGGCTCCACTCGACGTCGAGGTGCTCCCCGTCCGCAGGGCGACACACTTCCGCGCAAGCGTCTGTGGCGTCATTCTTTGGCAGCCGTCGACTCAGTATCAGTCGGCTCCTACGACAACCTTGCTTTCCGTTGTTTACCGGCGCCAGTGATCCGGTTGACGCGGCTTCAGTGGTGGGTGAGGCATGCGGTGGCCCGCCAATCGGCCACCCCACAAATCGTTTCGATCGAGCCTGATGAAACTCTCTACGGCATGTTCGATCTATCGACTGGCTCCGTCGAGACTGCGTCCGAGTGCGACAGCAGCGACCCCGCGGTGAAAGTTTTGATGGTCAATGGACCACGCAGTCCTCCTGGCTACACCCGTGAAGACGGTGGTGATGGCGTCGGCGACCCATCACATGCCCACGAGGAGTACCGCCCTGAACTTCTCACTTCGCAGCAGAGGGAAGAGCTTCACCGCCGTAACATGGATGCACTTCACATTCCTATCGTTGGAGAAACCCCCGAGGCCCAGGCCTTGGAGGAGGCGCGCCTAGCCAACTTGGCTGAGCGCACTCGACTGGAGAACCTCCAGCGCACACTCGACGAGCGTGCTCGGCAGCGAATTCCTGAGTCCAGTCGACGACAACTGTTTCCGCCTCCGACTCAGGTATACCAAACTCCGCTCCAGAATCTCACAACTGCAACTCGAATAGCAGAGTCAATTCAACCTTCCCAGTCAGAAGCTGGCCGAGGTTTGATGCAGATCCAGGCTTTGCTCCAGGCAGTGGGAGAGCAGAATACAGTAGTATCTCAGTCGCGGAATAGGATTCATAGCAGATCTGTGGTGGCAGATACTGTCCAATCTGCTCACAGCCCAAGATCGCCTCTGCGGCGTGAGGAACGTGGGCACCGACAAAATCAGTATAGGAACCGTGAGCAGTATGATCATCGACTCGACCATGATGACTGTCGTCGAGTGCCCACGCTTCTTCCAAGGAGTGGGTCATACGTGCCTCGGCGGCAAGATGACAGACGCCCCCATAGCGGCGAATGAAGAATTCCAGTCGACCCCAGAGATCCAGGCTTTGATGCAAGATCTATCCTCATTCAAGGTCTGCTTGATAGGAACAGGGCTCACAGAGAAGGCCACGATAGAGATCATCCGACTGGAAGCAGGGTGCACGTTTCAGGACCCGAGTGTTTCAGCAGAGCCATCAGAGCAGCAGTGATTCCTCCCAACTTCAGGTTGGTGACTGGAGTCAGCAAGTTCACCGGCGAGTCCAAGCCAAACACTTGGCTTGAGGACTACCGAGTGGCTGTCCAGATTGGTGGCAGCAATGATGATGTGGCTATGAAGCACCTCCCCTTGATGTTGGAGGGCTCAACCAGAGCGTGGTTGAATCAGTTGGCTCCTGGCAGTATATATAGTTGGGAGGAACTTGCTTGAGTGTTTGTTAGGACCTTTGAAGGCACTTGCAAAAGGCCGGCAGGGTTGACAGAATTGCAGTGTTGTGTCCAGAAACCGAATGAAACCTTGAGGGATTATATCCGGAGATGGATCACATTGCACCATACAGTGGAGAATGTGTCAGATCACCAAGCAATTTGTGCCTTCAAGGAAGGCGTTAAGTATCGGGAGTTGAATCTGAAACTCAGTCGAACAGGAGATATGACTCTGACTCGGATGATGGAGATTGCCACCAAATATGCCAATGGTGAAGAGGAAGACCGACTCCGGAGTGGCAAGAACAAAACAGTCGCCCAAGAAACCGGAGGAGGGAATTGCAGTCAGAAACAGAAGCGAAAGGCTGAACTAGCTGCTCCTGGTGAAGCTTTAGTTGTTGCCCAAGGAAAGTTCAAAGGAAAACCGAAGGGGCCCTGGACTCCCAAAAAAGTTAAGGATAAAGATGGGAATGATGTGTTGGATTTACCATGCCATATTCATACCAAAAAATATGAAGAGGGGAACATCATTTACCCTAAACACACCACTTGACAGTGTCGTTTCCTTATCCAGTAGTTCCAATAGAAACAACCCAAGGAGAAGGAAAAGGAGTCGGACGGAGGTGAGGATAGGGAAGAAGATGATGATGGTTTTCCCAATGTCAATTCCACACTGATGATTTTTGCTAATGTTGAAAGCAAAAGTCGGTTGAAAGTTATTGACAGGGAAGTAAACATGGTTGCTCCTGCAACACCCAGTTATCTGAAGTGGTCCCAGACTACCGTCACATTCGACCAGTCAGACCATCCAGCTCATATAGCCACCCCTAGGAGGCAAGCACTGGTGGTCGACCCAATAGTCACTCGACTGACTAAAGTGTTGATCGATGGTGGCAGTGGCCTGAATATTCTTTACGCTGAAACCTTGAAGGGAATGGGCATTCCGATGTCCAAGCTTAGTGAAAGCAACATGAGTTTCCATGGCGTTATTCCTGGCAAGAAAGCTCAGTCACTCGGCCAGATCGCCCTTGATGTGGTTTTCGGTGATTCCAAGAATTACCGCAAGGAAAAGTTAACATTTGAGGTAGTGGATTTCAAGAGTGCTTACCATGCTATTCTGGGTAGGCCCACTTATGCACGTTTTATGGCTTAACCATGTTACGTGTATCTCAAATTAAAGATGCCTGGTCCTAAAGGAGTAATCACTGTCACTGGCAATCGGCAGAAGGCGGAAGAGTGCTTCCAAAAGGGCTCAAAAATTGTTGATGCACAGATGGCAGTAGTAGAACTGCAAGAGTATCAGAAGAATGCAGATCTGAGTGATTTGCTGCGAGTCAAGAAGCCTGCCACATATTCTGCATTTTAGTCATCCGGTGAAACGAAGCCGATTCATATTCACCCGACCGACCCCAATGCTGCTCCGACACATATCTCAACAACACTCGACAGCAAATAGGAAGAAGCGCTCATCCAGTTCCTCCGTGAGAACTGGGACATCTTTGCTTGGAAACCTTCTGACATGCCGGGTGTACCCAGGGGACTGGCTGAGCATCATTTGCAAGTTGACCCAAAAGTAAAACTAGTCAAGGAACATCTCTGACGGTCCGCCGTCCGGAAGAGAAAAGCAATTGGCAAGGAAGTGGCTCGGCTCCTGGCAGCTGAGTTCATCCGTGAAATCTACCACTCCGAGTGCCTCGCCAATGTTGTCATGGTCCCCAAGAAGGATGACTCACTTCGCATGTGCATTGACTTCAAGCATATCAATCGGGCCTGCCCGAAAGATCATTTTCCTCTCCCCCGCATCGACCAAATCGTCGACTCAACTGCGGGGTGTGAGCGTTTGTCTTTTTTGGACGCCTATTCCGGGTACCATTAGATCCGACTGTATGGTCCCGATGAGAGAAAAACGGCTTTCATCACTCCATTCGGATGCTTTTGTTATGTCACTATGCCATTCAGCTTGAAGAACGCCGGAGCCACATTCATGAGGATGATCCAGAAGTGTCTGCTCACTCAAATCAGTCGGAATGTGGAAGCATACATGGATGACATTGTGGTCAAGTCACGTAAAGGTTCCAACCTGTTGGCTGACCTTGCTGAAACCTTTGCCAACCTCAGAAGATATGATATCAAGCTTAATCCATCAAAATGCACATTCGGAGTTCCTGGCAGAAAGTTACTCGGTTTCCTCGTTTCCGAACGAGGGATCGATGCTAACCCAGAGAAAGTTGGTGCTATACTTCAGATGAAACGCCCTGTGCGTGTGCACGATGTCCAGAAGCTTACTGGTTGTTTGGCTGCCTTGAGTCGATTCATTTCTCGCCTCGATGAAAAGGCATTGCCTCTTTACCGACTGATGAAGAAGTCTGATAAGTTCGAGTGGACTCCCAAAGCTGACGCAGCGTTTGTAGAGCTCAAAGCCCTGCTTTCCACCCAGCCGGTGCTTGCTGCGCCAATCAGCAAAGAGCCTTTACTGCTTTATATTGCAGCCACTGGACAAGTTGTCAGTACAGAACTCACGGTTGAGCGGGAGGAAGAAGGAAAGCCTATAAAGTTCAGCGCCCAGTATATTATGTTTCTGAAGTTCTGACTCCGTCGAAGCAAAGATATTGACATTATCAGAAGCTTGTTTATGGGATTTACATGACCACGAAGAAAGTTGCACACTACTTCTCTGATCATTCCATTACAGTCGTCAGCGATGCTCCATTATCAGAGATTCTGAACAACAGAGACGCAACTGGTCGAGTGGCAAAGTGGGCGATTGAACTCCTTCCCCTGGACATCAAATTTGAGGCAAAGAAGGCCATCAAGTCCCAAGCAATAGCTGATTTCCTCGCCGAGTGGATCAAACAACAACTTCCGACCCAAATCCACTCGGAGCATTGGACCATGTTCTTCGATGGGTCCAAGATGCTGAATGGTTCCGGTGCTGGGGTGGTGTTGGTACCCCCCCGTGGTGACAAACTCAGCTATGTTCTCCCGATTCACTTTTACTCCTCCAACAATGAAGCCGAATATGAGGCACTTCTGTACGGGTTGCGTATGGCCATTTCACTTGGCGTCCGTCACCTCATGGTCTATGGCGACTCAGATTTGGTGGTCAATCAAGTAATGAAGGAGTGGGATGTCAGAAGCCCAGCTATGACTGGTTATTGCAACGCAGTGAGAAAGCTAGAAAAGAGATTTGAGGGATTAGAGCTCCATCACATCCCTCGACTGAAAAATCAAGCGGCCAATGATCTAGCAAAGATAGGCTCCAAGAGAGAAGCCATCCCCAGCAATGTGTTCTTGGAGCACATTCATACACCTTCAGTTCAAGAAGATCCCTTCACTGAAGAGCCCCCACAGCCGAAGAGTGCCACCGATCCGACTGAAATCGAGGTTCCAGCCGTAGTCAATTTGATTTTGGAGGTTTTGGTCATCACCCCCGATTGGACAGTACCATATATCGCATACATTCTTAGAAGGGAACTCCCAGAAGATGAAGAAGAGGCTCGACAGATCGTCCGTCGATCTAAAGCCATTACTGTGATAAGAGGACAGTTGTTTAGAGAAAGTGTGACCAGAGTTTGCCAGAAATGCATAACGCCTAAGGAAGGTCGAGTGATCCTCAATGACATCCACTCGGGGACCTGTGGTCATCATGTGTCCTCTCGGACCATTGTGGCCAAAGCATACCGAGCGGGATTTTACTAGCCACGGGCAAATGAGATGGCACAAGAAATAGTCGACAAATGTGAAGGTTGCCAGTTTTACTCCAACATGTCTCACAAGCCTGCGTCGGCCCTGAAGACCATTCCACTCATCTGGCCCTTTGTTGTTTGGGGATTAGACATGGTTGGACCTCTGAGGACTGGTAGGAGTGGATTCACTCATGTGCTTGTAGCAGTCGACAAGTTCACCTAGTGGATTGAGGTCAAGCCTATCAAGAACCTTGATGCCAGTACTGCTGTCAGATTCATCAGAGAGATAACATTCAAATATGGTGTTCCACATACCATCATCACTGACAACGGATCAAACTTCGATTCTGATGAGTTCAGAACTTTTTGTGCTTCACAAGGTACTCGAGTCGACTATGCCTCAGTCGCCCATCCCTAGTCGAATGGACAAGCTGAAAGAGCAAATGGATTGATTCTCAAAGGACTGAAACCCCGACTAATGCGTGACCTCAAACACGCAGCAGGAGCCTGGGTCGATGAACTTCCATCAGTATTGTGGGGATTGAGGACAACTCCCAATCGGTCGACTGGCAGAACCCCATTTTTCTTGGTTTATGGAGCCGAAGTTGTACTTCCGAGTGACTTGCTCCACAATGCGCCCCGAGTCGAGCTTTTCTCAAAGGAAGAAGCAGAACAAGCATGACAAGATGCAGTTGATCTCCTGGAAGAAGAAAGAGAGATGGCCTTGATCTGATCAACCATCTATCAGCAAGACCTGCGTCGATTCCATGCCAGAAACGTGAGGGGTCGAGCATTTCAAGAGGGAGACTTGGTTCTCCGAGTGGATCAGCAGAAACCACACAAGCTTGCTCCCTCTTGGGAAGGCCCCTTCATTGTCACTAGAGTGCTCCACAATGGAGCATACCACCTCTACAACGTCGAGCACAAGAACGATGAGCCGCGCGCTTGGAATGCGGAGCTGCTCCGCCCCTTATATACTTAAACACTCAGTCTGTTGAGATGTAATAAGAAGCACCTTTATAGTTTGTTTATCAAAGACAAGAGTTTTTACAGTCTTCTTAAAATGATTGTCGATTGCTTACATTTGTTTCTAAAATCCCCCAGCGGGTGGCTTAGTTGTGAATCCCTTTCGCCTAAGTTGAAAAAATCCTACCGAGTGGTGAGCAAGCCTCTCACTCGGGGGCTTAGATGCAGTCCAGTACTCGCCTAAGTTGAAAAAATCCTACCGAGTGATGAGCAAGTCTCTCACTCGGAGGCTTAGCTGCAGTCCAGTACTCGCCTAAGTTGAAAAAAATCCTACCGAGTGATGAGCAAGCCTCTCACTCGGGGGCTTAGCTGCAGTCCAGTACTCGCCTAAGTTGAAAAAATCCTACCAAGTGGTGAGCAAGTCTCTCACTCGGAGGCT
>NC_041386.1:67402312-67402659 GCF_002162155.2 Triticum dicoccoides
CTAAGTTTAAAAAAATCCTACCGAGTGATGAGCAAGACTCTCACTCGGGAGCTTAGCTGCAGTCCAGTACTCGCCTAAGTTGAAAAAATCCTACCGAGTGGTGAGCAAGTCTCTCACTCGGAGGCTTAGCTGCAGTCCAGTACTCGCCTAAGTTGAAAAAATCCTACCGAGTGGTGAGCAAGTCTCTCACTTGGAGGCTTAGCTGCAGTCCAGTACTTGCCTAAGTTGAAAAAATCCTACCGAGTGGTGAGCAAGTCTCTCACTCGGAGGCTTAGCTACAGTCCAGTACTCGCCTAAGTTGAAAAAATCCTACCGAGTGGTGAGCAAGTCTCTCACTCAGAGGCTTA
>NC_041386.1:67403032-67411733 GCF_002162155.2 Triticum dicoccoides
GCAATCCTCTCCACGGAGCTGCGCCACAAGTAAAATGTCCTCTCCATCCCTATTCGCAAGGACGACGAGGTGTAGGTCGACTGCAATCCTCTCCACGAAGCTGCGCCACAAGTACAACGTCCGCTCCATCCCTATCCGCAAGGACGACGAGGTGCAGGTCGACTGCAATCATCTCCACTGAGCTGCGCCACAAGTACAATGTCCGCTCCATCCCTATCTGCAAGGACGACGAGGTGCAGGTCGACTGAGATATCTCCCTCAGAGTTGCATCTCAAAAAATATTCCGAGTGAAGATTAAATTCCACTCGAAGGCAAACGCAAGCACATGCAGAAGATAAACCAAGATCAGATAAAATCTCAAGAGTTTCAGAACAAAGATAAAAATACTCAGGCGTGAGGCCCAAAGGAGTTTAACGATTACAAAAACCACTCAGCATTCCGATGCAAATTTAAAGCAAGTTTAAGTATCAAGTTTGTTCACTCGGCATGAGGAGGACTTGCAGGCTTGACGAACTCGTCCAAATCAATCCCGTCCGCGATCCGAGTGGTAGCAGCAATAAAAGTCTCGATGAAGGACTGGAAGTCGTGCCTTTTTGTGTTGGCGACCTTGATCGCTGCCAACTTCTCCTCTCGAGCTTCTCGGCAGTGGACCCTGACCAGTGACAGAGCCACGTCAGCACCACATCGGGCAGAGGACTTCTTCCATTCCTGCACTTGACCAGGGATCTCGTGGAGTCGAGCCATCAGAGACTCGAGATCATTCTGAATCGTTGCCCTCGGCCAGAGCGATGAGTCGATGCGTGAAACTGCAACCTTCAGACGGGCAAGATAACTTGTAACACTGGCGACGCGAGATTCCAGTCGAAGCACATTCATGGCAGCCTCATCACCGACTGGAGAAAGGATAGGGTCCAAGACTGTCTCGACCCGTCCAGTCTCCTCTTCAAAGTTTTGGCAGAATTCTGTAGAGTCAAGGAGTTAATGAGTCGACTGGTTGGGTCCAACTTGCAAACAGTAAAACAGTCGAGTAAAAAAGAGGTAGCTTCGAGCGTAAGAAAGAGTTTCTTAGCGAGAGCTTTCAGATAAGCCTCCAAATTGATCCTCCTATGAGTCATGCTCTCTAGCTGGTCGGTCAGAGCCACTTTATCTTTTTTCAGACAAGTCGCCTCTCGATTGGATTCAGTGAGAGACGACTTCAGCTTGTTGATTTCTTCCTCCAGTGCTCGGACCGAAGCCGGTTTCTGGTCAGCAAGGGCAGTCTTCTCCTGAGCCTCCCTCTGCACAGCTGCAAGGTCCAGATCCTTCTTCTCCAGGGCCAGCCTCATTTTCTCTACAAAATACACATTTAGATCAAACAGAAGAATGAAGAGATAACTTGAGAGATGGTCAAGATAAGCAGTCGACAGACTATTACCTTCCGTACCAGCGACTTCATCTTGAGCCTTCTTAAAGTTCTGCTGAGCCAACTCCAGGTCAAGGTTGAGTTGCCTTTGCTTTTCCTCAAATTCGGCGAACTTGGAGATAAGCATACAAGATTTCTACAGTGAGTAAAAGACATATCAATCGACAAGATCAAAGATTATTTATTTCCGAATGAATAAAACTTCAAGACTACTCAGACCCCAACCGACTGCCAGCAGTCGACTGCGGTCTCGGGGACTACACCCAGTGGGTGCACTTAGCGTGCCCCCACTGGTTCAGATTCCACTCGGCCGGTCCACCCAGGTCAAGTAAAAAAAGAGAGAGAAAGAAGTGCTCAGAACCAAACCGACTGTCAGCAGTCGACCACGGTCTCGGGGACTACACCCAGTGGGTGCACTTGGCGTGCCCCCACTGGTTCGGATTCCACTCGACTACACCCAGTGGGTGTACAATCTCGAAGTGCAAGACAATGAAAGATTGCGCGAAGGGAAATATTCGGGTAACATATCCTAAAAGAACAAATTCAGTCAGAAGTTGACTTACCTGGACATTGGCTCGAAGAGCCGCGCTGGCGTCATAAGCAGCCTGACTGCTTTCATGCACCGCCTTCACCTGCTCCATCATTATGCCAGCCTGACGAATAGCCTCCACAGCGGCGTCCGACTGGCTTTCTGGAACATGATGAGTAGCAAAGAAGGGGACGGACGGTCCAGACGCAGCGGCTTGGAGATCTGAGGCATGAGGTTGGATGGTTGAAGCAAGCTCTAGAGCAGTCGACGATGCGGGACACACACTCGACACTGGGTCTGCAAAGGTTACAAAAACCTTACTCACATCTTCGGGTCGTTGAACCACTTGCTCCGTCGCCGGTGCCGACTGGGATGTCTTACTAGCTGTTTCCTTCTTCTTCCTGGGCCTCAGCGGCACGTCCTCGTCATCATTCGAAAGCTCAATGACATTGGGAGGGGCTGCAAAGAAATCAGTCGACCCTAAATGAGTCACCAGAGTTTAACCAACTATAAAATCAAGAACAAGATCATGAGGATTGTACCCGAGTTGGAGGTGACCACATCTTCCATGTCCTCATCTTCATACTGGCGGGTGGAAGTCCCAGAAGTAGCGGCAGTACAAATTTCAGAATTCAGTCGGTCATGTTTGACGAAATGAGTCGACTCAAATCCAGATTCATACTAAAACAAGAAATCAAGTCCAACTAATACCCGGAAGCAATGGGGATGGCCACTTTGATCTTCGGCAAGGCCTTTGGTGGTCTGGACAGTGTAGCTTTCGGTTGCTTCGACGCCTTTTCAGTCGGCGCCGGAGAAGACGTTCGAGGGCGTTTCAATGACTGCCCAGTTTGCACAGTCACTTTGCCGCGGGCACTTGCTGGATCGTGAGAAAGCTTGGATCGTTTTTCCCTACGAGGAGGAGAGTCAACCTCTTCTTCATCACTCGGGTCATCGCTGTCCTCGTCCTCTTCGTTGTCAGAGTGCCACTCGCCGCTTTCACCTTCACTCGCTTCCCCCTCTGGGTCCTGCTCCTGCTCCCCGTTGGGCATCGAGTACATCTCAGTCAGAGCCTAGAAGACAACAACCAAGATAGGAGACAGTCGGATGACAGCAAACAGCTAATTGATAAATCAAGAAGACACTCGACCACTTGGAGTCATACCTTGTCGGTTTCGTACAAGTTGTTGAGCGAAGGAATCCACCGAGATCCCCTAGGGTTGTCCTTATTGCCAGTGATGCTCTTCAGCCACCCTTCTAATGTGGCATCGTCGACTTCCTCTGGATGGATCCGAGTGGTGTTGTCGGTGCCCGAATACATCCACATCGGATGGCCACGAGCTTGAAGGGGGTGGATGCGTCGCCTGAGGAAGACCTCCAACAGATCCATACTGGTTACCCCGTCACGGACAAGCTGAACTACTCGCTCAACCAGCACTTTCACTTGCGCCTTCTCCTCTAGGATCACTTTCAAAGCAGAGGGCTTCTCCACTCGGGCCATGGAAAAGGGGGGAAGTCCAGTCGACTGACTGAGAGTCGGCTGGTCCTTGCAGTAGAACCAGGTCGACTGCCACCCTCGGACCGACTCAGGAAGGATCATGGCTGGGAAAGTACTTTTACTCCTCATCTGAATCCCAAGACCCCCGCACATCTGAATCACTTGCGTCCTCTCATCACTCGGGTTGGCCTTCTTGACCGACTAAGAACGGCATGTGAATATGTGCTTGAAGAGCCCCCAGTGTGGCCGACAGGCCAGGAAGCTCTCACACATGGACACAAATGCAGCGAGGTATGATACGTCTCCAACGTATCTATAATTTTTGATTGCTCCATGCTATATTATTTACTGTTTTGAATGTTTATGGGCTTTATTATACACTTTTATATCATTTTTGGGACTAGCCTATTAACCCAGAGCCCAGTGCCAGTTTCTGTTTTTACCCTGTTTTAGGGTTTCGAAGAAAAGGAAAACCAAACGGAGTCCAATTGACCTGAAACTTCACGGAATTCATTTTTGGAAGGAAAGAAGCCCAGAAGACTTGGAGTGCACATCCGGGGATCTGCGAGGAGGTCACGAGGCAGGGGGCGCCCCCCCCCCAGGCGCGCCCTCCACCCTCGTGGGCCCCTCGTGGCCCCCCTGACGTATTTTTTCCGCCTATATATCTCCATATACCCTAAAAACATCCGTGAGCACAATAGATCGGGAGTTCCGCCGCCAGAAGCCTCCGTAGCCACCAAAAACCAATCTAGACCCGTTATGGCACCCTGCCGGAGGGGGCAATCCCTCTCCGGTGGCCATCTTCATCATCCTGGTGCTCTCCATGACGAGGAGGGAGTAGTTCTCCCTCGGGGCTGAGGGTATGTACCAGTAGCTATGTGTTTGATCTCTCTCTCTCTCTCGTGTTCTTGAGGTGATACGATCTTGATGTATCACGAGATTTGCTATTATAGTTGGATCCTACGATGTTTCTTCCCCCCTCTACTCTCTTGTAATGAATTGAGTTCCCCCTTTGAAGTAATCTTATCAGATTGAGTCTTTAAAGATTTGAGAACACTTGATGTATGTCTTGCCGTGGATATCTGTGGTGAAAATGGGATATCACGTGATTCACTTGATGTATGTTTTGGTGATCAACTTGCGGGTTCCGCCCATGAACCTATGCATAGGGGTTGGCACACGTTTTCGTCGTGATTCTCTGGTAGAACTTTGGGGCACTCTTTGAGGTCCTTTGTGTTGGTTGAATAGATGAATCTGAGATTGTGTGATGCATATCGTATAATCATACCCACGGATACTTGAGGTGACATTGGAGTATCTAGGTGACATTAGGGTTTTGGTTGATTTGTGTCTTAAGGTGTTATTCTAGTACGAACTCTAGGGCTGTTTGTGACACTTATAGGAATAGCCCAATGGATTGATTGGAAAGAATAACTTTGAGGTGGTTTCATAGCCTACCATAATCTCTTCGTTCGTTCTCCGCTATTAGTGACTTTGGAGTGACTCTTTGTTGCATGTTGAGGGATAGTTATGTGATCCAATTATGCTATTATTGTTGAGAGGACTTACACTAGTGAAAGTATGAACCCTAGGCCTTGTTTCCTAGCATTGCAATACTGTTTACGCTCACTTTTATCATTAGTTACCTTGCTGTTTTTATAATTTCAGATTACAAATACCTTTATCTACTATCCATATTGCACTTGTATCACCATCTCTTCGCCGAAATAGTGCACCTATACAATTTACCATTGTATTGGGTGGGTTGGGGACACAAGAGACTCTTTGTTATTTGGTTGCAGGGTTGCTTGAGAGAGACCATCTTCATCCTAGGCCTCCTACGGATTGATAAACCTAAGGGCATCCACTTGAGGGAAATTTGCTACTTTCCTACAAACCTCTGCACTTGGAGGCCCAACAATGTCTACAAGAAGAAGGTTGTGTAGTAGACATCAAGCTCTTTTCTGGCGCCGTTGCCGGGGAGGTGAGTGCTTGAAGGTATATCTTTTGATCTTGCAATCGAGTCTTTTATTTTCTTGTTTTATCACTAGTTTAGTTTATAAAAGAAAATGACAAAAAAATGGAATTGAGTTTGTCTCATACGCTTCACCTTTTTGATATCTTTCGTGAGTATGATGGAAAGGATAATTGTGCTCAAGTGCTAGAAGAAGAAATCTATAAAATGTTTGGCACTAAATATTTGAATGATGAGCATGATTGCAATGTTGTTAGTACAAATTCTTTGAAGATCCATGACACTAATGATGATTGCACTAGTTATGATGAAAATGTCTCCTATAAACATGTCAATTTTTGTGGAGTGCATTGGGTTTGTAAGTACACACCAAATAGAGAAGATAGATATTGCAAGAAGCATAAGTACTTAGAAACTACATTGTTGCAAGAAGATCTAGATGAATGTGCTGAAAGATTCAATATTTTTCGTGCCCCTTGTGAACTTTGCAATGAACATGGTCATTTAAAGCTCCAATGTAATTTTTTTCATGATCAAGTCGTGTCCAAGCATTGTGATAATTTTATTACCCTTGAGCATCATAAAGAGCTTAGCCTTCTTTTGGGTTATGAAGAAATGAAACGTATAACTGAGGGTATTCCAAAGTTTAATCTTGATAGAGTTCTTGATTTTGATCTAGAGGAAATTATATGTATTGTGCGGTGAATTGTATTGAAAATACTTATATTGCCAATTACATAAAGAAAAGAAAACAAATAGAGGATGAAGAGAATACTAATGAAAGGGAAGAGACTTCCCAATATCCTCCTATTATTTCTTATGATGAATCAGGTAACGAGGAGGAGCTTTCTATCCAACCAATCTCATTAATAAGGAGCTCCAAAAAGAGGATTGAACCCACACATGATGTGGTGAAGAAGAAGAAAATAAAAAGGAAGAGAGGTAAAAAGGTATCTCTCCCAAATAAAGTTGCTCATATTATTGTTGTGCCTCATGAAAATGAAGATGATACACTTGATGATGATCTCGTTATGCCTATTGCTTGTTATGATGATTATGATTGGGAAGATAATGATACTTCTTATGATCTTGAAAATCTTTTTGGTACTTGCTTGGAAGAATATAATAATTGCTATACTATCGGTGCTATCTATACTATTAATGATGAGAGTGATTATGCTTATGATATGAAAAGGTCCAAGCTTAGGGATGCTATGTTTGATGAAGATGATGTTTTTGAGAATATATTTTCTGCAATTAATGTTTGTCCCAAGCTTGGGGATGTTACGCTTAATGAAGATGATATTTTTAGTCTCCCAATTTTTAATATGCAAATTTATAATGATGATAGCATGCCTCCTACTTATGATAATTATTGTGATGATACATATGCTATGAAAAGTAGTGATTATTATATTTATAAAACTTGTCATAATTATGATTACCCTTTTTCTGAACATTACTCTTCTAATGTGGAAACAATTTATAGTATTCAAGTTTCCTATGATACTCCCACTATTCCGAATAAGAAGAATTTTGCTTATGTGGAGAGTAATAAATTTTCTATGCTTGTAGTGTTGGAAATATGCCCTAGAGGCAATAATAAAAGTATTATTATATTTCATTGTTCATGATAATTGTCTTTTATTCATGCTATAACTGTATTATCCGGAAATCGTAATACACGTGTGAATACTTAGACCACACTATGTCCCTGGTAAGCCTCTAGTTGACCAGCTCGTTGTGATCAACAGATAGTCATGGTTTCCTGACTATGGACATTGGATGTCGTTGATAACGGGATCACATCATTAGGAGAATGATGTGATGGACAAGACCCAATCCTAAGCATAGCATAAAAGATCGTGTAGTTTGTTTTGCTAGAGCTTTGCAAGTGTCAAGTATCTCTTCCTTCGACCATGAGATCGTGTAACTCTCGGATACCGTAAGAGTGCCTTGGGTGTATCAAACGTCACAACGTAACTGGGTGACTATAAAGGTGCATTACAGGTATCTCCGAAAGTAGCTGTTGGGTTGACACGGATCGAGACTGGGATTTGTCACTCCGTATGACGGAGAGGTATCTTTGGGCCCACTCGGTAATGCATCATCATATTGAGCTCAATGTGACCAAGGTGTTGGACACGGGATCATGCATTACGGTACGAGTAAAGTGACTTGCCGGTAACGAGACTGAACAAGGTATTGGGATACCGACGATCGAGTCTCGGGCAAGTAACGTACCGATTGACAAAGGGAATTGCATACAGGGTTTGATCGAATCCTCGACATCGTGGTTCATCCGATGACAACATCGAGGAGCATGTGGGAGCCATCATGGGTATCCAGATCCCGCTGATGGTTATTTACTGAGAGCGTCTCGGTCATGTCTACATGTCTCCCGAACCCGTAGGGTCTACACACTTAAGGTTCGGTGACGCTAGGGTTATGAAGATATGTATATGCAGAAACCCGAATGTTGTTCGGAGTCCCGGATGAGATCATGGACGTCACGAGGAGTTCTGGAATGGTCCGGAGGTAAAGAATTATATATAGGAAGTGCTATTTCGGGCATCGGGACAAGTTTCGGGGTTATCGGTATTGTACCGGGACCACCGGAAGGGTCCCGGGGGTCCACCGGGTGGGGCCACCTGTCCCGGGGGGCCACATGGGCTGTAGGGGGTGCGCCTTGGCCATCATGGGCCAAGGGAACCAGCCCCTATAGGCCCATGCGCCTAGGGTTTCCCCCTAGGAGGAGTCCTAGTGGTGGAAGGCACCCCTAGGTGCCTTGGGAGGGGAGGGAAACCTCCCCTAGGCCGCCCCCCCCCTAGTAGATCTCATCTACTAGGGCCGGCGCCCCCCCTGGCACCCCTATATATAGTGGGGGAGAGGAGGGACTTCACACACCAGCCCCTGGCGCCTCCTCCTCCCCCCGTTACGTCTCTCCCTCGTAGTCTCGGCGAAGCCCTGCTGCCGTGACGCCCTGCATCCACCACCACGCCGTCGTGCTGCTGGATCTTCATCAACCTCTCCTTCCCCCTTGCTGGATCAAGAAGGAGGAGACGTCTCCCGTCCCGTACGTGTGTTGAACGCGGAGGTGCCGTCCGTTCGGCGCTGGTCATCGGTGATTTGGATCACGTCGAGTACGACTACATCATCACCTTGCAAGCTTCCGCACGCGATCTACAAGTGGTATGTAGATGCAAACTCTCTCCCTAGACTCGTTGCTTAGATGAACTCATAGATGGATCTTGGTGAAACCGTAGGAAAAATTTTAATTTTCTGCAACGTTCCCCAACA
>NC_041386.1:67424101-67425466 GCF_002162155.2 Triticum dicoccoides
CAAAGTGCACACGGATCTGAATGTCGCAGATCCGCTGACTAAACCTCTCTCGCGTGCAAAACATGATCAACACCAGAACTCTATGGGTGTTCGATTCATCACAATGTAACTAGATTGGTGACTCTAGTGCAAGTGGGAGACTGTTGGAAATATGCCCTAGAGGCAATAATAAAAGTATTATTATATTTCATTGTTCATGATAATTGTCTTTTATTCATGCTATAACTGTATTATCCGGAAATCGTAATACACGTGTGAATACTTAGACCACACTATGTCCCTGGTAAGCCTCTAGTTGACCAGCTCGTTGTGATCAACAGATAGTCATGGTTTCCTGACTATGGACATTGGATGTCGTTGATAACAGGATCAAATCATTAGGAGAATGATGTGATGGACAAGACCCAATCCTAAGCATAGCATAAAAGATCGTGTAGTTCGTTTTGCTAGAGCTTTGCAAGTGTCAAGTATCTCTTCCTTCGACCATGAGATCGTGTAACTCCCGGATACAGTAAGAGTGCCTTGGGTGTATCAAACGTCACAACGTAACTGGGTGACTATAAAGGTGCATTACAGGTATCTCCGAAAGTAGCTGTTGGGTTGACACGGATCGAGACTGGGATTTGTCACTCCGTATGACGGAGAGGTATCTCTGGGCCCACTCGGTAATGCATCATCATATTGAGCTCAATGTTACCAAGGTGTTGGACACGGGATCATGCATTACGGTACGAGTAAAGTGACTTGCCGGTAACGAGACTGAACAAGGTATTGGGATACCGACGATCGAGTCTCGGGCAAGTAACGTACCGATTGACAAAGGGAATTGCATACAGGGTTTGATCGAATCCTCGACATCGTGGTTCATCCGATGACAACATCGAGGAGCATGTGGGAGCCATCATGGGTATCCAGATCCCGCTGATGGTTATTGACTGAGAGCGTCTCGGTCATGTCTACATGTCTCCCGAACCCGTAGGGTCTACACACTTAAGGTTCGGTGACGCTAGGGTTATGAAGATATGTATATGCAGAAACCCGAATGTTGTTCGGAGTCCCGGATGAGATCCCGGACGTCACGAGGAGTTCCGGAATGGTCCGGAGGTAAAGAATTATATATAGGAAGTGCTATTTCGGGCATCGGGACAAGTTTCGGGGTTATCGATATTGTACCGGGACCACCGGAAGGGTCCCGGGGGTCCACCGGGTGGGGCCACCTGTCCCGGGGGGCCACATGGGCTGTAGGGGGTGCGCCTTGGCCATCATGGGCCAAGGGAACCAGCCCCTATAGGCCCATGCGCCTAGGGTTTCCCCCTAGGAGGAGTCCTAGTGGTGGAAGGCACCCCTAGGTGCCTTGGGGGGGGG